>NW_022196904.1:178600659-178699138 GCF_008632895.1 Mastomys coucha | reverse complement strand
ACAGGGAGGGGATGGGGAAGGGAAGGCAGGGCAGGAGGTAGGCGGCAGGCAGCAGCAGGCAGAAATGCTTCACTTGAGGGGAGGGAGAGACCTGGCTGGAGGCATGAAGTTTTTGTGCACCGTGAAAAGGTTATCCTGTGAATTCGAATGCTGATTTCTCTATCCTCATATCTAGTTTCCAGCCTGACACAGCATTGAAATGCTTAGGTCAAGAATGTCCTGTCTTAAGTTTGTGGAAACAAGTCTTATCATTTATTCTCTGCCTTGAAATGCTGAGGCAGTATCAAAGATGACTTGGGGCTGGGCTGGGATCCACCCACCTTCCACTTGGGGCTGGGCTGGGATCCACACACCTTCCACTTGGGGCTGGGCTGGGATCCACCCACCTTCCACTTGGGGCTGGGCTGGGATCCTTCCACAGATCAGGGCTGAGCTTATATTTTGGGTGAAGCTTTTGGAGAACAAGCCTTGTTTGGAAAGGCAGACTCAGCTCTGGCATTCCCTGTTAACCAGTTACCCCTGCCCCAGGGGAGTGAGTGAGTGCCTTTGTCTTGCCCCCAGCCCCGAGGGAGTGCCTTCTTCTTGCCTCCTACCAGCACCAGCAAGGGTTTTCCCTGACTGTCTCTGAGATAGAGAAGCCTGTCTGGTGTCAAGACTCCAGCATCCTTCTGGTTTGTGAGTGTTTCGGTGTGTATGTGTCTATGTCCATGTGTATGTGTGTGCTTCAGTGCAATATGTCTGATATCCACCTTATTCCCTGAGACAGGATCTCTCACTGAACCTACACCTTACTGTTTCTGAAGCTAGCTGGCTGGCCATAAGGCCCTGGAATCCTCCTAATGCTCTAATGCTGTCCCGTCTAGTGCTAAGGTCACAGGCCCGTGGCCACACCTGGCTTTTACCTTAGTACTGAGGAATCTGAACTCTGGTAGTCATGTGTGCTCAGCCAGCACTCTTTAAGTTTTATGTGTATAAGTGTTTTGCCTGCATGTAGGTATGTGCACCATGCTGGGTGCCCAAAGAGGTCAGAAGAGGGCGTCTGATCCTGCGAGTTATGGGTGGTTGTGAATCATTGGGGAACTGAACACGGAGGCATCTTTTCCATCTTTTCCCCAGTCCCCTCTGCCAGTGCTCTTCTCGAAGAAAATGCAGAAGTTTCAGAATGGCCCAGGGCTTCTGACAAGGGAAAAAAGTCACCAAATCCTTTGCCCACATTTTGGTTACTTTCCATTAGTCCCCAAGCGCAAAACACAAAACATTACTGTACTGTGAAACAATTGGATTCATTTTGAAAACACCTACTCCGTTAAATATTTGAAAGTAAGACGAAAAAAAATATGAAATCGATGTGTGTGTTGGGGGTTGGGAGGAGCTAAGTTGAATTAAGTAAAATTGAGCTCCAAGACCAGAGATGGGCAAGCGACTTGGAAAGCCAGCTTTCCAGACTAGGAGTGATGGTGAGGAAGCCTGAGCCTGGAGCTAAAGACGATCTGGTTCCCAGAGCAGTGAATTTTTCCCACCATTGTGTGCTCTTGCGGGTTGCCAGCCCTGGGAGAGTCCCGGGGGAGCCAGGACTTAAGGCTAAAGTGGTGTGTTTGTAACCTTGTCGTTGGGAAATGATGTCACAGGTTAGTTACACAGGCCCTGATCGATGGTGGAGGCAGCAGCAGATCAATAGATCCCATTTCCGGGGAGAATTCACCCGTGGTGACCTGCAGGGGGGCAGGTGGTTCATCAAAAGAAGGCTGGCTTGAAAGATTTAATGCTGCTCTCTCTTCTCCGTCGGGGTCTCCTTTTGGAGGGAGCTGTAGGCGTTAGTAACAGGCACTAATAAACTACTTTTCCTTAAGGAGATCTGGGGAGATGGCAGTGGTACAAGGGACAGAAAGGTGGGCCACAGATCCTCTGGGAGACCGAAAGCCAGGATGGGGGCGCGCTGGGCTCACTTTCCCTGAGCCTCCTCCCTCCAAAGCTACCCTGAGTTTGGGGACCCAGCAGAGTAGCCCTTCCAGGCCTCGCAGGGCTGCAGCCCCTCGCCGTCCGCCCGAGCCCCTCCCCCGGCCCGGAGCCCCTCCCCGCGCTTCCCCTCGCCGCGCTCCCCTCCCTTCCCCTCCCCTCCCTTCCCTGCTCGCCCAGCCTCCGCCTCCCGCGCCCACAGCGCCGGCCAGCGCCGAGCCCCCAGGAGCCCGAGCGCGGCCCAGGGGCGCCGCCGGCCCCTCCCCGGCGCGCTGACAGCAGGCCGGGCCCCCGCCCCGTGCCCTCGCCGGCGGGACACACCCCCAGCCCTCCTCTGCGCCGCCAGTTCCCGCCGGCCCCACCGAGCGGCAGAGAGAGCGGGCGGGCGGGCGGGCGAGCGGAGCGCGGCGGCGCGGGAGGGAAGGGACGCGCGGCAGGCCCACGGGAGCAGCCCGGGGCGCACGGAGCCCTCGCGCCCTCCGGGACGGTCGCCTGCTCCGGAGCTGCAGCTGTAGGCGCCGGGAGCCTCGGCGGCGAGTGGCGTGTGGGGCTAGGGTGGCGTGTAGCTGCAGGGACCGGGGCAACCGGAGAAGGAGCCGGAACCCGGCCGGGATGAGAAGGTGACGCCGCCGGGGGGCGCCACTCGCTTTGTGGGGAAGATGCTCGCCTACTGCGTGCAAGATGCCACCGTGGTGGACGTGGAGAAGCGGAGGAGCCCTTCTAAACACTATGTGAGTACTGCTTCCACCGACCCCGGCGGGGGGCTGGCTGGTCTGGGAGATTCATGCCCCCCGGGGCAGCCCTTGGCTCCAGAGTTTGTTCGCAGGGCTGTGATCTCTAGGGAAGCCTTTTCTGTCCTCCTTCCACTCCCCTGTCCCGGGTTTCTTTTTTTGGCATTGCAATTGGCAAGTGGCTGCCCTTGTCTGTTACAACGGTGAAGTCATGTGTCCGCCCGCTGTTGGGATGGATGGTGGGGGAAGCTTTCGTCAGCCCCTTGCAGAGCAGTTCCTTTGGGAAAGAGCATCTTCGCCGCGCTCCCTAGGGGCGCCGGGCGCTCACGCTCACTCGGCCCGAGATGCTTTCAGTTGCTTTGACCGGAGACCCACGCTTTTCTTTCTGCCTTCTACGTTTGCGGTTCTGCCTGCACCGGCTGGGGACAGAGGAAGCGCTTTGCCCCCTGCCCCTCCACTCTTCGTTTCGAGCTTTGATTTCCTTCTTAAAACCATTGTGTCCCGCGGTGTGAGGAGAATTGTGGCTTTTCCTTTTATCCCTCCTCTGGACGTGACCCTTCGCCGGGGTCATTTCCTCGTAAGTGATGCTCTGACTCCAGACACGAGTAGGCAAATGTGGTCTGTGGTCTCCGAGGCACGGTTGACTGCCCCGCCGCCCCTCCCCCTTCCTTACCCAAACTTAATGAGAAGAGGCTAAAGTTGACCAGCTGGGCTTCAGAGTGTGTGACAGTACCCTTTCATCTCAGCCGGTCCTGTCTTCCAATCCTTTACACCTTTGGAAGTAAACATTGGGTCCTTGTTGCCTTAGGATGGCTTGCTAAGCTCTGCTCCTGGAGATAGAAGAGACTCACAGTAAAGTACCCAAAACACAGAAAACATGGAGACAGTAAGGGCAGCCCCTTATTTGCAAATTAGGCACTTAAAGGCGCACTTAGAATGCTCAAAGCATTAATTTTAACAATTAAAACGGGCTCTTGGTTGCTGCCCTAGATTGCACATTAGTCTCTAAAGTGCCTTCTATTTCCCTGTTGGAAGGAGGCTGGGGTTTGTGGTGCAACACCAGCCTGCGGCTACTCTTTTTGTCAGGATCACAGCAGACTTGAAGGCAGAGTTCTCTGCAGTTGACTAGTGGGGCTGGACTCAGGTTGGGAAGAAGGTGAGAGTGGTCAGACCAGAGAGACGGATCTGTGGGGGCATCCCTGACACAGCCAGAAATCCTTTCCAATGTGTAGTCTGGTGTTGAAAGCCTCTACTGTCATTACAGAAACAAAACAAAACAAAACAAACCAGAATTCCTCTAGAGTCTGAGGAGTTTGAGGTACTTCTACTGAGAGAGAGAGAGAGAGTTTGGAGGGCTTAGATCACCAGGTGGCCTCCCTGCTCTAAGGACTGGTGTCCATTTTTAATTATGCTGCCAACTATCTTGACAACTTTGGGGGACACTGCAGGATGTCTTAAGGATTCTTTTTTTCTCCAGCCTTCGGTTGAGGCTGGTACTGCTTTCAACAGATGGCCACGTCTGCCCCGAGACTCTAGCAGGTGCTTTCCTGGCTCTGGGTTTTACCTGAAACATCCAGTTTAACTTTGAGCCACTATGCCCAGGGTTACAATGTAAGACACTGGCAACAAAGTAGCAGCTAACAGGACCAAGACCTGGAATTATGGAAAGGCAGAACAGGCCACTGTTTGGTCTCCTTAAATGGCTTACCCGCTGACTAACTGTGCAACATGGTACATATTCTTTAAAACTTCATGGGGCCTCAGTTTCCCTGTATTGAAAAAAATTAAGTTCTTTTATGTGTACAGGTGTTTTGCTTGCATGTATGTCTGTGCACCACTTGCATGCAGTACCTGCAGAAAGCCAGGAGAGGGTGTAGGATTCCCTGGAGCTGGAGTTACAGACAGTCGTGAGCTATTGGGTGGGTGCTAGGAATTGAACCCTGGTCCCCTGGAAAAGCTGCCAGTGCTTATAACTGCTGAGCCATCTCTCTGACCCTAGTTTCCTGATTTTAAAGTGAGGGTATTAATAGTATGTGCTTCATAGGGCTGTCAGGAGGATTAAATGATGTCACCCCAGGAAGGATGTAGCCCAGTTCTGGGTACGGACTGAGCGCTCATCAAATCTTAGCTAACTGTTGGCGAGACTCTGACAAAGTAAGTCTCTGAAACCAGCTATTAAGGGTCTAACTGAGAGGAAGAGAGACTTGGCGTTTTAAGATTGATAATAAAGTGTACTGTGTGGAAAATACAAAAGAAGTCCTGTCCACTTCCCCTGAAATGATCATTTCCTCCGATTCTGCAGACAGAGTGTTTCCTGGGTCATCCCCACTTCCGTGTGAGAATGAATGGATGATGTGATTCTTGGGGCAGAGAGTGACGTCACCTTGCAGATGGGATCACACAGAGTGCTAGAAAACAATGAACGGAGTGTGCGATATGTTGTGGCCTTGTGGAGCTGGCTGGGGCAGATGGCTCATCTGCTGCAACCCTTTCCTTAGATAAGGGGACAGAAAACCAGGTGGATTACTTACAGGGTAGCTAGTCACCGAAGTGGGGCTAACTGGCTTCTAGCCTGTGGTGTGGGTGAAGGTACCTCAAGTCTGGTTGAAGTTGACAAAAGAGAGAGTACATCGCTACACATTTGGGGCACTGATACATAATACAGGGGTGCCCAATAATTGAAAGAGTCCAGCAGGGCTCTAGGAGCAGTTCTTTCTCTGTACTCCTTGTATTGTAGGTACCCCACACCAGAAGGGCAAGTGTTGTGGATGAGGCATTCCAGTGTGATTAGCTGGCAGGACAGGTTGTACTCGAGTCACATATGTGTGGTAAACCCCAGACTGGGGATGCATATCTCCTTCCATGCCTGCACTGATGGAGTGCCGAGCCTTGCTTTGGCGAATCCACAGAGCAGAGTTGTTGTTGTTGTTGTTTTTAATGGATGTGCATCTTAGCCAGAGTTTGCAGATGAGGGAGACTTGGAGCCCATGCAGGAGTAGCACCGGCTCAGGAACACTGGGAACACGTGCAAAGGTTCTCTCGGGACACCCAGCAGAGGGTGTGCACATCCCCACAAGGGGGGGGCTGCAGAGGTGGGGGGTTGTTTCTGTGCTTTGGGTCTGTTTATAAAAGTCATGCAAGTAGCCTCCATCTTCCATGCTGTTCATGGTGCTGCCGGGACTCCACTTCCTTCCTCTCTGCCAGCCCCTGCCTCCAGTGGGGCTGGGAAGGGTGAGCAGCTGCAGCTTGGGTCACCTCCCTGCCTCAGAGCTAGGCTCCTGTCCTAGCTCTCTCGAGCTGTTCCTTGGGAGACCTTAGGTACACTGGCTTTGGCCTCAGACCCTGTGTCTTTAAGATGGCCTGCAGATGACAGGTGCAAGCCATAGCCGCCTCGGTGGGAGGGAGGGGCTTCTGATGGAAGTTGGAAAGCACAGAGTGCTTTGCGCTCACAGGCGTGTATAGGTGTGTTTTGAGCCATATGGTGGCGGAGAGAAGCTTGTTTATCCTAAGCAAAGGGGACACCATGTCTGTTTGGATTTGGGAGGTGTCCTGCTTTCCGGTCGTTTCCTTTCCTGAGTGTTTATTTCAGACAAATACCAGTCGTGAATGCTCTGATCCTCCACAGGACTCTAGGGAATGCAAATAAGAGCCAGTGTCAGCAACTACTTCCATGGTGCCCAGTGCTAACAGGCATGCTCTCCTGGGGGTCTGATGGTTCATTTCCTGTACCGTGTGTGTGTGTGTGTGTGTGTGCGTGTGTGTGCGCGTGTGTGTGTGCGTGTGTGCGTGTGTGTGTGTGTGTGTGTGTGTATGTGTATGTGTGTGTGTGGTGTGTGCGCGCGCGTGTGTGTGTGTGTGTGTGTGTGTGTGTATGTGCGTGTGTGTGTGTGTTTCTTTGATCCTTACTACAGATGGATTGACCAAAGCTCAGTGAAGTAAAAGTTGCTTGGGCCTCCCACTCAGCTTCAGTGGGATCTAGGTAAACACAGGTTAGTTTACTGCCCAAGGAGAAGCCCAAGATAGGACTCTTCCTACCTGGTTAGTGAGTGAGTCCAGGCTCAGGCCTATGCAACAGTGAGAGAGTGGTGATTCAGGGTGGCATCTGAGAGCTGCCTTTCTGGAAAGGTTTCAGGTGTTTCAAGTGTCATGAAACTGGATTTGACTGGTGGTGGAGGGAGAGGTTCCTGAGAGAACAGTGTCTGTCTCCAGTGAGTCCTGGAAAGATAAATGCAGGGCAGACCTGTGAGACTAATGCATTCTCCCTGATTTACGACATCACAGACTGTGGTTGTGGTCCTAGGAGTTGTGTGTTTGGGAACTGCTGCCAAACTCCTTCATGTCTCTGCTCTTCGTTTTCATTTCCTAAGTCGCAGCCTCACGGGACCGAGAAGGGCAGCCTCGGATTGGGAAGAGCCTTTTAGGGCCTCGTGTCATGGAAGAAGTAAGAGCGGACAGACTGCGGTTCAAATACCGCTTCTGGCATTTGCTAACTGTACAAGCTTGGATCAGTGACTCTGGGCTCAGGGTCCTCACCTGTAACCTCACAGAGTTTCGAGGACAGTTCTGGGCAGCCGCTGCATGCTGTTCCTCCTGGCGTTCTCATCACCAAAGCACTGAGGCACATCTAGGACCCATGGGGAAAGCTGAGAGGAAAGGCAAGACTAGGCCGAAAGGAAGGGCCCAGCTGTTGAGGGTCTGATGAGCCACTGGGCTGCCTGCCCCATGGAAAGCACCCAGCATACATGACACCAGCAAACAGATGGCAGCTGTTGAGACCTGGAGAGGATCCTGGCTGAGCGCTAGGGCCTACTAGCCTTAGATTTCTGATAAGCTGAGGAGAGAAAGAATGTGGGCTGGTGGACTGGTAGAGCAGGGGAGGGGTCACTCCAGCTAAGGACTAGGTAGCTCCTAGAGAGGAGAGCAGCACTGCCTGCTCCCCTGATTCTGGGAGTGTGACTCTCTTACACACACACACACACACACACACAAATGGGAACCATTTCTTCTCTATAGAGGGAAGTGATCTAGGGGTGAATCACAGGGCTGATGAGGCTCCCCATTCATGGAACAACCAACCACATCCTCCAAGACCGTTGGGACAGGGAGCAGAGCCAGCCGTTCCTCATGGTTCTGTTCAGGGTTGAGTGTGAGGGATATTTTGAGGGGAGAGGGCAAGCCAGGGTTGGAGTCACCGTGTGTGGTGGCAGGCAGAGGGGAAGGGAAGGGAAAAATAAACCTATTTGATGTCAAGTAAGACCGGCTCCAGCTTCAGAAATATGAGCACCGGCTATTGCTTTTTCCAAAGAGCTATTCTGGGGCCAGCTGAGTTAATGGGCAGTGGGGGCTGTGAATTAGGGGAACTTCTGACTTAGGATTTGCCTGGCCTTCCCTGGAAATTGCCTTCTAATTTCCTCATCCTGAGTCACTGACCAGTTCCTTGGCCAGAAAAGTCTAATAGGCAACCCTGTTCTCTTTTGCCTCCTAATTAAAGAAAATAAAACGACTAATAGAGTTATCCGTACGGTAGTCACGCTTACTTGTCATTAGTGCTGAGAATCCAGGAAAGAGATCATGGGTCGGGACAGAACTCCAGGGACAGGAAGGACAAGGGGTGTGTGTGGGAAACGAGGTGGAGATTCTGGCTTTGCAAATAGGTTCTGAGTGTGGGCCAGCGGTGTTCTCTGCCCTGACAATTGCCAAAAATAATGGAAGCTTCCAACAGGGTGGTCAGTGTTTGGACAGGCTGATCCCCAGAGTGCAAGCTGCCTCCAGCCTGGCTGGGCTGCTCCTGTCTGAGGGGACGGGAGCTGTAGGCAAGCAGGTGAATGGAGAGGGTCAGGGGCTTGGACTAGCGGGCAGGCCACCCAGGGGCCTCAGAGAACCTCAGGCAGGTCGTCATGGTAGCAGCAGGGACTAAGTCCTGTTATATACACAGAGCTGACCAGAGCCCAGCCAGGGCCTTGCAAAGGGCAGCAAGAGGGTTAGGAACTGACCTGAGGATCTGTGAGGGCCAGGCAGGGCAACAGTGCTGAAACAGAGGGCATTTTATCTGGGCTTCACAACCCCCATGTGGGGGAGGTGGTTTTGTGCCTATTTTATAGGTGTAGAAATGGAAGTTACAAGCCCTTAGGGTGATTCTGTGGCAGGGTGTGATTCTCACTTCCACCCCTCACAAGTTGGTCAGCTACCACTTGATTCCCCATCAGAGCTGAACCAGGGGGATAATGACAAGCCAATCCAGGCAGAATGTCCTGAGGAGTGAGAGGCACTCCAGTGCCAGGTCACCATGCCTCAGTTTCCCCATCTGCAAACAGTGAAACAGTGTAGGTGGAATGAAGGCCCAGTTCCAGGCTGCCAGTGGAAATCAGCTGTGTTCATCCTGACAAGGGTTCTAGAACAGCGCCCAAGTGTCAGGCGTAGGAGATTAGAATCGGCCAAACTGGTTCAGTCCCAAAGCAGGAAGAGCTCTCTGGGAACCCGAGTTGTCCAGGGGAGGCCGGTGGATGGAGAAGGTGGCTTTGGTGGTGGGGCCTGGGCATAGTGAGGCTGGCTGGGAGAGACAGGAGTGGAATGTCCAGGGGAGGGAAAGTGACACCCTGCAGGGGACATTTACATGGAACCCGGGATGAACTTACCCACCATGGCCGTGGGTGAGAAGGAGAACAGAGCATATTGAGGAAGGCCAGGGGCCAGGTACAAGGTCTTCCCATAGCAGCTAAGGAGATTCAGTGCACCAAACCCTGGGGAGGTGGAGATCCAGGGCCCTTGGAGCTTGGTAGTGATCTAGTCTAGCCAATGGGAAGATTTTTTGAGGACAGTGATATACTCCGTCTTCAGATGCCTACTGCCAACTCTGACATCCTCCTTTTGATCCCTGAGACCCACGTGGTAGGAGGAGGGAACTGATTTCTGTAAGTGGTCTATGACTTACACTTGAGTGCATGTATACACACACACACACACACACACACACACATATACAGAGACACAAACACACACATACACAAATGAAAATTTTAAAAGAGTGGATGGTGTCTAAGAAACAACACTGGAGGCTGATCTCTGCCCTCCATATACAAGTGCATGAGCATTCATAAACAAGCACACAAAGAAAGAGGGAGGAAGGGAGAGAGGGGACAACACCATCTGACTGCAGGGCTGCCATGGTCAGCGCTAAGGCCTCTTTCTAGGGGTGCCTTGGGGGGGTCTTGAGTTGGCTCCATCCCAGCCCCTTTTGTTCATAGCCTTTACTCCTAGTGGTCAGACTGCCATTTCAAAGTTGATTGCACCCCATGCTCTTGGGGAAGCAGGGCTGCAGAGGAGCAGGGGAAGGAAGGTCTAGGACCAAGGCGGTGGCTGCTTCAGATAGCAACAGTATGTCAGGAGGCGGGGTCAGAGGTAGCAGCATTTCAGAGGAATCATTTCCATGCAAGCTGGTGGCGAGACAAAGGCAGGGCTTGCTTTCAATTCTGAATAGCTCAATGGGAGGCCAGAGAGAGATGGCTCTGACATTCCAGTGCCCCTCTGGGACATCCACCCCTCCGGACTCAAAGTTTTCTGTACAGTGCTTCATACTATCCCTTCATACTTTTGATCCCCTGCTGTATACCCCTGTACTCCTGACTCCTTAGGGGGATTGTCCTAATAGGGATAACAGCTACTGGTTAGGATACTTTCTTTTCAAAACCATTTAAAACTGCTTCTTTGACAGTTTCATACTTGTAAAAGTATCGTGATCAACCCTCCCTCCCCTCCTCCATCCTCCCTCACTCCCTGCCAGTATCTCTCCCTCACCTTCATTCATGCCCTTTTTCCTTCCATAACTTAGTGTCTACTTAGTACTATCTACTCATTAGTGGGGCCATCCAATGGAGCATGGGCAACTTACCAGGGGCCACACTGAGAAAACTGACTCTCAGTTTCCAGAAGTTACCAACGATCAATAACATTTCAGCTAGGAGTGGGGGTCTCCATGTTGAACTGCCGACTGGCTTGATCTGGTGCAGGTCTTACTTAGGTAACTCCAACTGTTATGAACCCATGATTGTCTTGGCCCTGTGACATCCAGAAGGTGTGATGTCTCACACAGACACAGACACAGACACACACACACACGCAGACACACACACAGACACACACACAGACACACACACACAGACACAGACACACACACACAGACACACACACACACACACACACACACCACTCCTCCCCAACCTTTAGCTCTTAGTATTCTCTCTGCCTCACCTTCTTCCCATGTTCCCTGCGCGCTGATGGTGATGATGGCCATGTGTGTAATGCTTCATATGTGCCAAAGGGTATTCTCCAAACAGTCTCACGCAGTGTAAAAGCTGCTGCCAGCATCCACTCAGTTACAGGTGAGGGTATGCAAGCTCAGGGAGCCCGCATGAATCCCTAGGCACCTCAGAGAATGTAAGCTGCGCCAGCTGAAGCCTTGAACCAGGTCCCAAGGGTCCAGAACATGCCTTGTCTGTAGAGCCTGTTGCTTCCAGGTGACACATTTCACTCCCAGAAGGACTAGATGGTCCCAGGCCATTCAGTCTGAGGCTTGGCTTTCTACTTACGTCACCTTTCCCTCTTTAAAATCCATTTGCCGCCAGGCGGTGGGCGCATGCCTTTAATCCCAGCACTTGGGAGGCAGAGGCAGGTGGATTTCTGAGTTCAAGGCCAGCCTGGTCTACAGAGTGAGTTCCAGGTCAGCCAGGGCTACACAGAGAAACCCTGTCTCAAAAAGCAAAAAACCATAAATCCATTTGCCTATGTAGAATGGCTGCTGCCCTTTGGCCCTGGCCTGTAGAGGGAAGGGGCAGGTATGAAAGGGGCCCCCTGGCTTCCCAAGCTCTATCTTCATAAGTTGGCACCGCAATATTATGACAGAAAGCTCTTCTGGATGCCTGGGGATTCTCTCAGCCAGGCTCACCTGACCAGCTTCTTCGTGAGAAGGTTCATAGCCAGGGTGGCCCTGGGGACACACTGGGTCCTCACAGTCAGGGTGGCCCTGGGGACACACTGGGTCCTCATAGCCAGGGTGGCCCTGGGGACACACTGGGTCCTCAGTAGAGATCTTCTAGGGCACAGCCATTCAGGCTACTTCCCTCTTTCCCCACCTCCACCCTTACCTGAAGGGGAAGTGACACCCAGGTGGCTGAGTTAGCCCAGAGGAAACAGCTGCGCTTCTGCTCCTCCTCCTCCTCTAGGCTTTCTTTGGGCCCTTCCCTGTCACTTCCCTTAGTCCAGTAAGGAAACCACCCTCCCCAGGCCGGGGTGGAGACACACACACACACACACACACACACACACACACACACACACACATGCACGGGATGGGGCAGAATCCTTTCCTCTGTGTGCACTAAGTCAGAGAGGGCTTCTGAACCATTGCTGGGGTCCCTAAAGCATGGGTGACCGTCAGACGTGGCGGAAAATGACAGCTCTTATCACATCTGACCCTAACTCCAGGGAGGAAGGGGGCTGATGAGTTTACCTCCTAGGTGGGGTAAGGAACTGAGGGGCTGCGCGCTGGTTTGAACCGCAGTCCTTTATTGTACAGTGTCCAGTAGAGCACCCTCCATTCTCAAGTCATCTACTTAGCTGAAGGAGAATTCGACCTGTGTGACGTCACCGCCATTCACTGCTGCCACGTACTCTGTGCCAGGCACCTCTAGGCCTCTGACTCATAATCAGGACTGCCTTTCTAATGCCATTGGACTTACGGCTGCAGTTCAGAGAGTGGAGGTCTCATTGTCAGTAAAGCACATCTTCGGGCATGTGTGTCCCTTCCCCTGGCCTGTGCCTGGTCTCTGTCACCATACTTCACACACTTGGACCATCTTTAGGGCTGCCCCAGGGGTCATAGGGACTTCTGCAGACCAACGTGCTATCCTGTGGAACCTGCACCTTGCTGGGAACTCTGTCTCAAAGTTTTGCCTACCTAGGGGTTCTGAGTGAATAGGGGTTGTCCCTGTCCTTTGAAGTGGCTCCTTTGTAAACCTTTCAGGGTAGGTTCAGTTCTGATCCAGCTTTAGTCTGTTTCCTGGTGGCTGAAACCCAAAAAGCTATTTTAAGGGACTCGCCTGTGTGGGAGAATTTCTCTGAGTGACAGCAGGAGGCCTAGCTGCCCAGCACAGGCCTGGCCAGAGGCTCCGAGAGGGGAGCTCTCTCCTGAATTCCACCTCCTGGGCAGGGGCTGATGGGGCACTCTGGCACAGAGACCGCCTCTTGAAGGGGATACCAGCTCTTAGAGGTGATATTGGGGTATGCAGAGACAGCTGCTGGCTCATCCCCAGTGGGTTGGTTCACTCACATACAGTTAAAGTACTCAGAACAACGTCTGAGCTTTGGTTTCAAGCTGGGATTAATTACGTCAGTCGTCTCTCTCATTGGCAGCACAAGCAAAAGGGCTTCCCTTCCCACTGTGGTTTCTGAGGGTCAGACCCCGGAAGTAGGTGCACTGAGACAAGCGGGAGTTTATGGGGGAGCCCTGCAGAGTGCAGCCACTGAGCTAGGGGGCTTCTATCCCGGAGACCCTGGCCATTGCTGTAAACGGGCATCTTTCTTCTGCCCTTGGTGGTTATGCAGTGGAAGTCAAGGCTTACCTCAGATCTCTGCAGTGACAGAGGAGTGAGTTTTCTGCTGGACACCAGAGAGTCGGTGGAATGCCCTGGACAGTGGGCCCCTACATGAGAGTGCGCTCTCCGCACTCTCTATGCCCCCTCACTAGGTTGGAAGCATCCACACAGCAGGGTCAAAACCAGCAGCATGGGGCCTTCCTCATTTCTTTCAGCACTTTTTCGGTCCTTGTGGATGCTCCTTGGTGTGTTCCCAAGGGCATCTCCTCCCTACTGTGTGGTCTAGTGAGCAGAGAACAGGGTCGTGTCCTGGTCTCATATGGAATGGAGTGACAAGAAAAGAGATAGCCTGCCATGGGTGTCCCACGGCTCTGAAGATGTGTCTTCTGGTGGTTTCCAAGGAGGCCGGAGCCTAAGGGACTCATCACATGGGTCCCAGATAGAATTCCCAGGATCTTGGATGACCTGCAGCTCACCTGCCCACTCTGACCTCTGAGCCCTTGCATTAACACAGTGTGGTGGCAGCTGGCAATTGAGATAAACTTCAGAGTGGTTCAATTTACCTATCGTCCAGAGCCACCTTTGAATCCGGGGGCTCTCTGTCCTTTCTTTAGAGATGACTAGCATGGCATTGTGGTTGGGATCAGGGGGCAATTTAAGTCCTTGGCACTTTCTTATCCTGATGCTTGCTCAACTAATCCAAGCTGTAGGACCTAGAGTAACCTCTGGAGAGACTTGGGTGACAGGGGGCAGGAGCAGAGACCAGAGGATATAGAACGGGTGTTGACAGCCTTTTCCACGTGGGCAGAGGCGAGGACTTGGAAAATCAGTTCTGAGTTGTGACCCTGGCTCTCTCTGCCTTGCTGGTTTCACGTGGTCACCTTTCGTCAAGCCCATGGGCTTCCGGTTCTACTGAAATAACAATAATCATAATACTTAGCTCATATGGTTTGTGACTCTTTATGGTGATCAGATGTTCGATAGATGTCAGCTGTTGTTATTACCACAATTATCATCCTTCGTGATTTTGTTCAGTTTTTTTATTACCTTCTGGAAGCTTCCCTGTCCTCACATCTTAAGAATATTTCCTGTGAGGTTTTAGCGTTTTGAGTGACCTTAGGTTGTTCAGCTCTTAGCAAGCTGTCAACGTATAGTCATCCATTTGTTCAGTATTTGACTGTTTCCTAGGCTCCAGGCAGCGTGAGCACAATGGGGTGGGTAAGAGGCCTGGCTCTGTGCCCTTGATATTCTCATGGGAAAGGAAAACACTCCACAAACAAACAGATAAAAATATATTGTACACGAGGTGGGGGATAAACACTGTAAACTGAACAGTGAGTGAGGGATGCAGATTAGGTGGTTACTGGAGGAGGGTTGGTGTCCTAGTGTACAGAGAGGTGGCAGGGATGGCCCTATGGAGAGGTGACTTTTGAATAGGACTTGAGAATTGAGGCAGTGAGGCATTGTGGGTACACGAGAGAAAGTAGTTGTGGGGACCAACAAGTACTAAGGCCCTGAGGTAGAGTGGCAGTTGCCCTTTCCAAGGTGGAGCAAGGAGACTGGAGTGTTTATGCATGTGAGAGAACAGGGTGGAGTCTCGGCCCCTCCCATCCTGGAGGTGGCATTCTCTGACCTCTGCTTCTGCAGTGGCAACTTCCTGATGACTTGTTGAAGACTCGGACTGGCCATAACACTGTTGGGGTTTGATCCTGACTCTCTGGGAAGACACAGTCTCCATCAGCAGTGCTGTGGGTAGGGACCCCCGGCCCTAGAAGCATTAGCATCTGTAGGGAGATGTAGCCGCTGAAAATTAACCCTACTGTGTGCCCAGTGCTTCGGTGAAAGCCAGGAGCCAGGAGGGCTTGTGGAGCCATGCGGGTGCGGTGACCACCACAGTCTGGCTCTTTCATGGCCCTTATTGCAGCAGAGGTTCCAGGTCACCATGGCCCCTGGATCAGTGTGGTGAACCCGTGGGCTGAACTTTGCCCTGTGAAAATCTTGCCTCTCGTCCCACGCTTAGCCATAGTTGGGGGAGCTGTTTGATGGGTGTTAAGATACAATCTCTCCCGGTGTCCTCTTGTGAGTGAAGTCAAGATGCTCTCAGTTAGCCCACCGAAACATCTGTTCTCCCTGGAGCGGATAAAACTGTAACCTGAGAACCAGGTGTCTCTGTTAATCAACTCCATTATAGACCAACCCGGGACCTTAAATCTACCACGCGATGGCCAGGGAAACTGTCTTCTGGGGGTGGAGGGGGCTAAATGATAAATCCAACGGTGCTGATGATGGCCCACTTTCCTAAGCACCTGACTCATTTAGTCCTTTCCACAGCTGTGAGAAAAGCAAAGCGCGGTCGGTCCTTGCCGTGCTGCCAAGGGACCAGAGTCAAGGAGAGATTGATTTACCGATGGTCACCAGCCAGGAAGAGGTAGCGTGGGGACTAGGGCTAGGCAGGGACATCAGATTTGCCTGGGAGCTTCTTAGCCTTCCAGAGAATCCTCCTAGTTGGTCACACCCTGCCCCCTGTAGAGCTCTACTTGAAAGAGGGGAGTTAACAAGCAAGCCTGGGATAAAGGGACAAAGGCGACGGGAGGCCAGCCCCTCTTCTTTCTTTAGACAGGAAACCCATTTGTTATGGGAACGCCACTCTGTGGGGGTGGGGGTGGGGGTGGCTTTGTTGTGTGAGGGTGTCTTCCTGGGCCATTTACCAGTCTGGGTGGGGACCTGTTGGTGGGGGCCCATTTAGGGTGTCTAGCAAGAAACTTTTGACACCTAGGCCTAAGGGGGAAGGCCCACAGGTGGCTGGGGCTGTGCGCCCTTTGGGAGAGGGCAGGACATTCTATCCGGTTCACTTTGGAACTACACAGGTCTTAACTAGTCCTCGGGCCCCAGAATAAACAGCAGCTGTTGCTGGCTCCACCCTTGCCAGTCTATTAACAGCTTCAGGCTTAGCCCTGCCTCCCATGGGTTCGTGGGTTCAGTAGCACTGGGGTAGGGACGGAGCCTTGCACTATAGAGCCTACCTAGTGGGTGTACACTGGCCTGCCTTCTCCCAGGCCCCATCTCCACTTACTAGCCTCATGCCTTCTGCCTTGGGATTAGGCCAGGATCCACTGGGTCCAAGAGTCCTGGATCAACTCAGCTCTGGTCTTTGCCACCAACTTACCTAGTGACCTTGAACAGAAGGTAACTCTGAGCCTCCGCTTCCTGTGTAAGAGCAGCTAATGATGTCTCTGTTGCCAGCGTCATGCCACAGTGCAGGTTTTACATCCAAACACAGACAGACAGAAACACAGGAACAAAGACACAGACACACAAACACACACACAGAAACAAAGACACACACAGACATACACAAACACACAGAGAGACACAGACACACACCCCCTCAGATACAACAGTGTATTACAGGCTGGCCTCCAGCTTGCATTATAACAAAGATGACCTTGAACTTCTGATCCCCCTGCTTCTACTTCCAGGGCACTGGAATTCCAGGCATATGCCACCAACCCAAACGCCAGAGCTTTGTGTTAGTCAAGCTGTCTTCTCTGCCCCTGGCACAGTTATTGAAGACAGACCTCCTGACTTGAAGTTGAACTTTGCCACTCAGGCTTGTGGTTGGGGAGCTGCTGACAGACCCTGCACTTGAGTTTTCTTGTCTGTGAGGTGGGATGCTAGACCCTCCCAGCACCAAGGGCTAAGTAGGCTAGTGTGTATAAAACACTCAAGACCACCAGCTGTGGAGGAAGAGCTAGGGGCACAGAACTACATCTTACAAGGAGTTCTCCCCATGTAAAGTCCAGCACTGGTCACTTGTGGGCAGTAAGAGCCATCTGTTGAACCAACTTGATGGGTCTGGGCTCTTCAGCTCATTTGCTTGACTTTGTTTCCCTTCTGTGGTCAGAACTTCTTAAGGGTGAGGGTCCATGCCTGTGAGGTGGGCTGGGGGCAGAAATGTGCTTAGGGACTTCCTTCTTGATGGTGTCCTGCTGAGAGCAGGCAGTGTAAAGGAGAACCCTGTGTGGGGCTGTGAGCCTTGTCTCTAGCCCGTGAACAGGTCTCCTATTGGCCAACCACATCAGGATGCCTCTCTGGGCTGCAACTGTGAGTCGGCTTGTTGTGGCTTCTCTCTGGCCCCTAACTCTTGGGAACTCCTGCAGTCTTTTAGCTCTCAGGGCTACGGTTAGGTCTTGAAAGATTGCATGAGAACATCCAGAGAACTCATAGTTTGCAAAGAGAGAAAACCAAACATCATCATCATCAACAACAAAAAACCTCACTTAACAGTCCTGGGTGTGTTTGGCCCTGGTGCTGGGGGTGTCAGTGTGAGCACTCCAGGCTTTGAGAAGAAGGATTCTCTGAATGTGTATTCTCCCCAGGAGCCTGGCCCCTTAAAACAAGTAGCCAGCATGGTGTTTCACACCACCCGCTCCCCTCCACCCTGCTTTTGTCTGTTTTTGTTCAAGAAGAGAAGGCTGTATGGCTCCATTTTGAACATCAGAGGTGCCGCTCTCTGATAGACAGGGAAGAGAAGGAGGCTGTATTTCAGAGAGAAATGAGAATAGGAGCTCAAGGCTTTGGACCCAGACTGCCAGCTCCCAGTTCAGCTCTGGCACCTCTGCTGTGTGGTTCTGGGGAAGTCTCTTCACCACGTGGCTTCACTTCCCTCGCCTTCAAATGACGACAAAACAGAAGATTAAACGAGGAAGACACTGTCAAGGCATGGTCCTGCCAAGGCATGGTCCTGCCGTCTCTAAGTAGACACAGCAGGTGGATTCAACTTCCCAGAACCCCGGGGCCTCCAGGGCCTGATTGGGATATATTTAGAACACTTGAGAGGGCCACATGGTGTCTGTGACGAAAGATGGAGCCTGTGGCATGTTCTAGGGGGAGGGTGACCTGAAGGTGAGGGAATGCCAGCCCTTTTTGTAGCTGGCTGGCTATGAGCTGATGCCTACCCCGGGCACTCTTGTTTCCTCAGATGGATGATGGCTTTCGTTGCCAGCGTGAAAGCATGCAGGAGACTCTTTGCGATAACAACTTAGGCAGCTTAAGGCATGAGGAGGGGTCTTCATGTCAAGTAGGCTCACACAGACCAGGGAACTTGCTCTGTCTGTGCAGACAAACCTGGGGGTGGCTGTGAGAAGGAGTCAGGGTGTTGTCATCCCGAGCGATGTACGTGTAGGTGATAGCAGAGTGGAGTTAGCACGCATTTGGACCCGTGACTTAGGGTCCGAACCAACCAAGGTAGCAAACTCCTCCTGGTAGCAAATGCTGGAGCTAGGACTGAGGCTGTGAGCCAGGGATCCCTCCCCAGGCCAGAGCCAGGACTGAGGCTGTGAGCCAGGGGCCCCTCCCCAGGCCAGTCTATTGGCCTCTCTTGTCACAGAGGAAAAGAACATGGTTTATGCAGGTCCTGCACTATAATGGGAAGCAGTTTCTAGAGTGACTCAGAATGCACTAAATAAAAAGACTTGATACACACCACATTTCCAGGGATTCATCAGGAATGGATGTAGCCAAGCAAGGCAAGAGCCATAGAAGTGGAGGCTCTGAAATGAGGGACTCTGATCTTACACAGGCTAACTCCAGGAAAGAAATCTACCATAACAACAACAACAAAAAAAAAACGCTCTGGGAGATGGTAGAAATCCAAGTGTGTGCAGCATAGTCAGGCTGGGAGGAACATGTAAGGACAGCACGGAAGGTCCTGGTGACTGGCCTGTGCCCAGGAGGGCATGGGGGAGACACTGTGTTGGTTGTGAAATTTTTATTTGCAAAGCAGGGAATGAGTTAGATGTCCCGGACATTAAAAGTTTCCTGGAACAGTGTTTGAAATGATAAGGAAAACAGGTATTCTTAAGATGGTAAAAAAAAAAAAAACCACTTTGTGAGAAAATAAGAGAGGAGAGTGAGTGTGTGTGTGTGTGTGTGTGTGTTGTGTATGTGTGCACGCACATGTATGTTCATGTGTATGCACATGTGTGTGCATGTGCATGCTTATGTTTGAGTGTAATGTGTGGATGTAGGGTGTGTGGGTACAGACTGGTGTGTGTGCATGTCTGTGTGCTTGCACGTCGGTGTAATGGGAGCTACTGGGTCACACTGTTTTCAGTGTCATCTTCTCCTCCTGAAAGCCGCCTGTAGAAGGGCTAAGGGTCCAACAGTGCTTAGATTTTGTATAAGGGTTTGGCTGTCCTTTCTCGGCAGCGGCTCTGTACACAGCAGGACTTCATTGACCTCACTTAGTTGCTGTTTGCCGGTCAGGAAGCAGAGGATCACTGGGCTAGTAATGTCAGTCATTCACTGTAACATCTCATAGGTAGAAGAGCAGGGACTGGGCTAGCCTTCACTCCTGTAATATCCCCTACCCAGAAGACTGTCCGGCTCTTTCCACCCAAGACACCTGGAAGCATGGTATCCAGCTGCATCCGGAAAACAGCCTGGACCCAGGGCCTCCAGAAAGCCAGGGAAGACCTGGCAAGAAAAGGCAGAGGCCTAATTAGTAAGGAATGTTATGCACCAGGCCCCGAGAGGCATTGTCATCCACTGTGTGGTATAGCCTTGGAGAAGGGAGTGGGCAAAGTCACAGACTGTATCAGTGGGGATTCTTGGAAGGGATGGAGGGTGATGTTTGGTTAGTGTGAATTCTGGGCAGGCAGTAGTTGGGCTAGCCTGATCTACCTTGAGAGCTATGCATAGAGTAGCAGAGAGTCCCACAAACTCTGCACACACAGGTGAGATTCAGCCAAGGCGTTTGGGTGTTTATGCCCAGGAGAGGACCTGCCTGAGGACTCAAAACAACTCCTTGGTAGAAGCAGACAGCCCATGTTTACATCCTCAAGAGTTTCCAAAAGCGACTTCTGGCCGTCTTCACTGCATTCGGCATTAGCCAAGGTTAGCTCTGGGAAGCAGGGGACTCACCCATGACAGTCTGAAGAGTACACATTTTCAAAAAATCACTTTGTAGTAAGAGACATGGCTAAGTACCATTAGTTTGTGTCAGGACATGTTGAGCCTTGTGTTGTCAGATTAGATTGGGATTTGGTGACATTGTGCCCTGGTCACTAGTGGCAAGGCTTCTGGAGTGAGACACCCTAACCAGCTGTGTGATTTGGGGCAAATTGTTTACCCCTCTCCCTAGAGTCTCAGTGTCTTCCTCTGTAGATAGAGGCTTGTAGATGGAGTCAGTGGGTGGCCTAGGAATCATACCCGTGGTAGCTTTGTGAGTGTGATGGTGTGCGTCTGTAATCTCAGTACCTGGGTGACAGAGTAAAGAGGATCAGGGGGCCCAGGCTACCCTGAGCTACCTGGAACATGCAGGACCCTGTTTACTTCTTAATATATTTGTCAATTTGACAAAAGCAAAGCTTCATCTGGGAAGAGGAAATCTCAATTGAGAAAATATTTCAACAGACTGGGATACAGGCAAATGTATGGGAACATTTCCTTGACTAGTGATTGATTGATGTGGGAGGGTCCAGCCCACTGTGGGCGGTGCTAACCCTGAGCTGTTAGTTCCCAGTTGTATAAAAAAGCAAGTTGAACAAGCCACAGGATGCAAGACAACAAGCAATGTTCTCCACGGCCTCCGCTTCAGTTTCTGCCTCACGCACGGGTCCTGCCTTCAGGTCTCGCCCTGACCTCCTTCATGGCGGATTATAAGCTGTGAGATGAAATAAATCCTTTTCTCCCCAAGTTGTCCTGGTGATTATCACAGCAATAGAAACCCAACTAATATACCCTGTCTCCAAAAATCCAAGGAGGAAGGAAGAGAGGGGAAGAGATGGTGAAGGAAGGAAGGCGAGAATTAATGAGTGGTAGACATCAGGTGCTGGTGCCCTCGCTGAACCAGCCATGACAGAGGCTAGCCCACGTCTGTGACATTAGCCACCCCCCCCCTTTACCCCAGCTTTGAGACCAGCTTTCTTGAGATGTAATTCCTATAGTGTACAAATGGCCCATGAACAGTTCAATGACTTCTAATATTCATAGTGTTACACAACTGCACTGTGATAGTCAACTGCAGAATATGTCATGATATGCCCCCACCCCCACCCCCCACACACAGTGGTCCCCAGCCCCTGGAAACTATTAACACACTTTTTGTCTTTGGACTGGTATCTTCTAGACATCACATGCAGTCACCTCTTACATGGTCTTTTATGACTGGCTTTCATTAGGAAATACTTTCGTCCATGTTTGGATGGCTTGCTGGAGTTGCTGGATTCATTCCTGGGGGCCCAGATCTTAGCTATGAATAGCAGGACCGGTCCTTGGTTGCATGTATAGGCTATGCTGGAGCTAGCCCTTCATCCCCTGTGAACGAGCCTTCGCCCCTTCCTCGGCCAGCACACTGAAGGTTGGGTCTTCAGCACAGGCCCTGCTCTGCAGTTTATTCCCAGCACTTCCTCTGCCCCTTAGAGCTGGTGGGGGAGGGGTGGAAACTGCACAAGGCCTCCACTGATCTGTGCCCCCCAGGGACCTTCTTTCCGGTAGTGGGTGGGGAAGGAGACAGAATAGCATCTTTATTTGTTTTTAATATTGCCCAACTCCCCCAACCCCTTTACTAAGTTCTGGCCCGAGTCTCCATGGTTGTTGTTCGTCCCTTGAGACGCGGGTTCATGGGGCTTCTCTCTTGGGGGCAGCTGATGGGGAAGTCCACAAGTGCCTTGGCTTTCTCCGGTGTGAAGTTGGGCTCTTTTGTTTTTCCTCCAGCTGGGCCAGCACAAAGCCGCCACATCCTTCAGGAGGTGTTCAGCTGCAAGTAACACAGTCCCGCAGAACCTCCTTAAGCATATGGAAACGGGGGTGTCTCCAGTGCCTCACGGTTTAAAGGTGGGCGCTGTTGCAGGTGCGGCCCCAGATCTCTGTGGGAAGCTGGGAAGAACTGTTCTATCAGGGCTTACCCGCTCTGGCCCTGGGCCAGCTTAGTGCCTGTATGGGAGAGAACCTAGCGTTGAAGTTCTGATGAAGACTACCATACCAGGAGGCTCTGCCCTCTAGATTCACTAGCCCTCTGCTTCCAATTCATACCTCTCTCCTGTCACCCATTCTATGTGACATGACAGCCTAACTTCAGGCTACTCCTGCAGACCAGAGCATGCACCTTTTGGTTACATGGCCTCTCTTTCTCTCTCCCTGTACTTATGCTAAGCTCTTTCCACTGTCTGGCGTATAAGTTGCTTAACCTACCCTGTTCCTTTAAGGCACCATTCCAACGTCTCTTCTGGAGTCATCTGAGGTACACGGGCTTTTCCCACATGTGTGAGGTATTTGTACCATATGAAGAGAGGACAGACAGGGCCCTGCACTTAAGCCCCAGGCTAACAGAGGCGAAGTTCTTCTAGGACAAGGGCTTTGCTAACCCTTGAGCGGAACACTTGTCAATATTTGCTGAACCTGCCTGACTCGTGGCCTGGCCTGATGGGTTTGTTGGTCACAAGATGGGTTTTCCAACTTCAGGTGCAGCTACATACATTAGTCTTGTTTTACGGGTGTTTTGCCTATATGACCATAGCAGAACCCACACCCTCTGTATTTTCCATTAGCCTGACCCTTCCCCCTTCTCCTCCTCGTCTCTTCAGGGTCTACTCTGATTTGTTCAATCTAAACCCGTGCATCCCCAGATGCTGTGTGGCTTGTACAGGTGGCATTGTGTGACCCCTTCTTTTGGACCCAGTAGGGCGTTCGTTCGTTCGTAAGACATTTTTGCATTTCCTTTCGTCGGCTTTCTGTGCCTGCTCTCACTTGGCTCACTCTTCCTGATGGACACTTGGGTTGCCTCCAAGGCCCTCTAAGGCAAATATTACTGTGGCAAACATCCACGCACATCACAGCCTGTGCAAACTCCACAGATTCCCCTCGCATGTAGGTTGGAGGGCAGGATCACGGTAAGCACTGCCGTGTTGCTTCTCAGATGGCTGTATCAGTTTAAAGCATAGGCTTCCCACGTCCCTACCTGCTTTCCTCACTTGGTAACTACCCAAAGCAGTTACCTCCTCCTCCCCACACACCTCTGTTGGATGATATAGTAAGTTCTAATCTCTTCCTCATTCCTTGCCAACCCATCTCTCCTGCTTGCAATGAAAGTCCTTTTTATAATTTTCCACCCAGGTCTCACTAATGGGCCCAGAAACCTAAAACCTTCCATTATCTGAAGAACACAGCCAGCTTTTCAAAACTAAACCTCCTTTGTTTTCTCCCTTAATCTGAACTAAGCCCTTCCTATCTTCCTTCTCCACCGGCCGGCCGGGGCCTCTCTGGCAGGTTCTCTAGACCGTCAGGAAAGGCTGAAAGGTGTGTTGCTTTGCTCAGAGGGGGTAGGGCTCCAGCCCTCCGGGTGCTGCTCCTCCAACTCAGCAGCCAGGTTTGGCATTTAGCTCTGTTTAAACTGACCATGCTTGCAGGTGGAAATCAACTGGGTTTATCTGCTGGGCATAATGACAGGAAAAAGAATGCTACAAATACTTCCCAACTGCTGGCCTGGGCCAGATTCTCAGTCATCACTGTTCTGTGATATCTCATGTTGCTGAAATTGACTAGTATTAGTTTAGGTGGTTTTTTTTTTCTTCTGGTCCTTTTATTTCTTATTATTTAAAAATTATACCTATTTATGTTTATTTTTTAAAGACTTATTTTTATTTTAGGTGTTTGGATATTTTATCCGCATATATGTTTGTATGCTACGTGCGTACCTGGTGGCCCTGGAGGCCAGAAGACAGTATTGGAGCCCCTGGAACTAGAGTTAATTACAGCTGGTTGTGAGCTAGAAACATGGGTGCTGGGAACCTTGCTCAGGTCAACCACTGGACTACCTCTCCGACTCCTGTCTTTGATTTTGTTTTGCCCCGTTACAGTGAGGCTTAGACACAGCATCAGGTCTGGTGTTATGTGTCTATTATGTGCTTGTCTGACTTCTCCAGTTACACCGCAGCCGGAGCGACTTGAGGCATCATCGGCTCCTCCCTGCTCACCTCTGTCTGTGCCCCACCCCCACCTTGCTGCCCAGGGCTTTTCACTTAGCAGATGCTCAGTAAATACTTGCTGGGTGGTTGACACAGATTGCATGCTATCCGTCATCTTCAAAGGTTAGGACCAGACTGTTAAAAAAAAAAATAAACAAAATCTTTCTTTTAAAAAGAGGCATTACCTCCTGCCCTTCCCTTGCAAATGTTTCTTCTAGTCTTATTTATTGCTTTTTGGGGGTAGGGAGTCTTAGGAGAAAGCCCCTTTAATTTAAGAGAGATGTCATAAATCACACCCATTACGGAGGGATCAGATGCCTGTGTGCATCCCATAAGTGGATTAGGGGCGCACACACACTTGGGATGACTCCTCTGTCCCCCACCTATCTGCAGGGCTGGCCTTCTCTGGCAGTGTGTGGTATCCTACCGATTGCCCTTCAATAAACAACAGTCTGTTGAAAACCTCCCATGAAAAAAGCGCTGTCTATGTATTGTATCGGGAAAACTAAATATTATGGGAAAGGCCAAATATTTCCACCGTGTTAAGAAAATAAGAGTCCGGCTGTATGGAACTTCCCTCTCAGTGGGCAGAAGACTCAGTGGAGACTTCAAAGAGGGAGAAGCTGTCAGGACGGCTCCATTAAAGAGGAATGAGTGCGTGTGCATCCGAAGGGAAGGGTGGCTGCCGAAGCTGCAACATTGTCTCTGCCTCTGGGACGATGGTGGAGTCCTATGATGGAGCTGTCGTGGAGCCTTGGCATCTGGTAGCATCTTAGCTGGAGGGCCCCTGATCACACGTGGACCGTCTGATGAGTCTCTTTTGGCCAGTTCCACCCCCCCTCTCATCGCCGAGTTAAGCAGGCGGGGGTGGCTGGCTTTCATTGGAGAGAGGCCTAAAAATCATTTGGCTTTTACTAAGAAGTCAGGTTATCTGAGGGCCATCCCCAGGGAGGGGAGTTCTGAGCTGCTGGCCTGCCTGTTTTAATGGGCTGGGGGAAGCTGTTTGAGGAGTGGCCATAAAATCGCTCACCAGACCTGAAATATGAGAACATTGTCTATGAGTCATAGGGAAGAGCTCCCAGGTATAGAGAATGGGCTCTTGTTCTGCATGGTGGTTGAAGACTTGGCACTGCCTGGCTGGGTTTCTCCTTAGCAGGATCATTCTCTCCTGCCACTGACTAGGTGCACATCAAATGTTACCCCAAATGCAGAAGTGGAGAACCATTGCCTCTTGGTAGAGGGACTTTTCTCCTCCTTGCTCCCAGAGGATGTGCCAGTGCCCTGTGGAGCCTGCCCTGTAGGGACGACAGCTGTGCTCTCCAGTTCTGGGGGTGCCAGGAACTGTGCAGTCCTGAACACCTACCCCAAAGTAATCTGCCTCCCATCACCCAAGTACTGGAGCCTCCCAGTTACTGCCTCCTTCATAGACACAGATTCAGAGGCTCTGGGAGGGCAGATATTTCTCTGTAGTCAGATCGCTGAGATGTGACACAGCTAGAATTCAGACCTAGGTCCTGTGACCTTTTAGCATTCTGTGCCAGATGAAGGTAGCCATCCTTCCCTGTTGGTGGCACCACTTTCTGTACCATCTCCTCTTCTCCTCCTTCCTTCTTAGGAAAATATGTATTTATTTTATGTGCATGGGTGTTTTGCCTGCATGTATGTCTGTGCACAACATATATTCAGTGCCTGAACGGGCAAGAAGAGTGCATCAGATCCTCCGGAACTGGAGTTACAGATGGTTGTGAGCTATCGAGCAGGTGCTAGGAATTGAACTTGGGTCCTCTAGAAGAGCAGCTAGTGTTCTTAACTACTGAGCCATCTCTCTAGCCCCATGCCCTGACTTCTTAAACCTCAGTCTTAGTTGTAAAGAGAAGGCCATTTCCCAGGGACAGATAATTCACTAGGTCCAGTAGAACTGGGTGCTGCAAATTTTAAGAGAAATCTCGAGAGGGGCTGGTGGGAGTGACCATGTGTCCAGCATGCTGTGTACGAGCTATAAGCTCTGCGTCTTAGGTGCATAACTCCCTTTAATTCTCGCAGCACTCTATAAAACACATGAGATGTGTTTTATAAATGTAGGATGAAGACTCAGAGATGATGTAGCTGTCTCTGCACTATACGGCTCAGGGGTGGTGGGGCTGGGCCTTTGCTGGGCCTTTCCAGTGCCAAAAGACATTCTCTTGGTGTGAGACCATGACAGATTGTTTTACCAGAGTGGTCAGGGAGGGGAGGCCCTGAGGGGTGTGGAGAAGGGGTTGGAAAGAGCCAGTCCTTCAGGCTGGGGGAAGGAAAGGGGACCCAGGGAACAGCAGGAACTATCAGGATGGAACCAGTGTTCATCACTCTCCCAAACACACAGCCTTAGTGCTCTAACTGATGCCTTGGCACCGAAGGCCAAACCTTCTTGGCTCTGTGGAGGTGACATCACCCGCCCTCTCGTCCTTTGTGCTGACTCCTTGGCTAACTGATTAGATGTAGTCACGGTGATGGGTATGGCCCTGTCAGGATGACACATCAGCTGTGGGATATCCTGGTGTGGAAGTCACTAGATTTATCCCCTTGACCGTTTCTCCGTTTACTGCTTCTTTATGCTCAACTCTGGGAATGCTCTCCCCCTGGCCCACAAACCCCTCTGAGCTGCGCTCCAGTCTCCTTGCTGACCTTGAAAAGCATGCCACGGGCAGTATCTCATCTGATCTCCTTTCATTCATCCCGCAAGCACTTAGGAAGCACCTACTGTGTTCCAGACACAGTTTCAGATACTGTAGACACATGGGGTGAGCCAAAGTCGTGGCTGTCCAGAGAAGAGGGCGGCCCCAGGCTGGCCGGTTGGACCAGCTTGAGCCAGAGCGCTTCAGAAGGAGCGGTGTGGTAACTAACTGGAGCGGGAACTGCTCAGAAGGCAGGAGCTGCTCTCTGAGTGGGAGGAGAAGCTGCCTTGCACCTTTGCTGTACTTGGCGGTGGCAGGTATTTGGGCGAGGGGACACCTGGCAAAGGCCAGTGGGGGGAGAGAGGAAGGAAAGAGGTGACTCAGTCTCCCTTGACTGTTGCCATACTGTGTATGTGTATGTGCCCAGGGGCTGCATCTCCAGCTCTGAATGTTTGATGATGGCTGAGACGAACTTCTCATGTTACTCTGTTCACTTTATCAGTGACACAGGGAGAAAGGAGAGAGAGAGAGAGCACTGAAGGTACCAGGTTCCTTTGAGGAAGGTTGTAGTAGAATGGGCAGGAGGAAGAAATTCAGGAAACAGTCTCATTTACAGTAGCATTATAGAATAAAAACACCCATGCCGTTCTTGTGCCTTGCAACTCTGAAACTGTCCATCAGATAACAATCCCTATTCCCTCCACCACAAGCCAACAGCTGCCCTCTCACCTCGGGTCACAATCCTAAAAGATTCGTGAAGTCAGGAGCCCAAGTAGGAGCATGGCTGCAGACACAGAAGTGGGAGGAGCCAGGGGCTGGCTCACTTGCTCATTAGAAGTGACCTTAAAAGCATGTGACTTTAAAAAGCTCATTACAAGGCTCTGTGAGTGACTTTCAGGTCCTGGGAATGTAGCCCTAGGACTTGCATTTCTGAGGTGCTGCCACTGGAGTTCAGGGTGGAGAGAGGTGAGGGGGAGACCATGTCTGTTCTGCCCTCTGTCTGCCTAAGGCCATCTGCACAGGTGAGCATTGCTTTCAGCCCCCGCCCCAGCCGTGTCCCACCCTCATGAACCGCATTTGCTGAGATGAGCGCCTGCGTAGGGAAGCTACAGGATTGGCCACCAGAGGCAGAAGGACTATGAGGCGTCCCTGGGCCAGGAAGAGGACCTATTAGAGGGTGCCTACAGGAGCCGGAAGAAGGAAGGATCAGATAGACTCGAAGACTGAACCTATGGTCACGTACCCAGACATGAGTGGACCGCCTTACGTGTGACTTTCTTACTGAGTCTGGATCTGTGCAGGAAAAACCTTTCTCCAAAGAGCCTAGTTCTTGTGTCTCATCGGCCCATGCACTTGAAACATCTGGTCCCTGGATCCCTCTGTTGAGAGTCCACTCTTGTTATGGAGTACAGCAGTGTGTTGGGGCCTAGAGGCAAGGATGACACGCATGCACAGTTATCCTCTATACAAGCCTGTGCCCAGACTTGCCCATGTTTGCTTACCACAGGGCCATGGTCACAGACCTTGTGGGAGTGGTTCTGGGTGTGAGCCTTAAGCCTTGACCCCAAGTCTCTTTCTCTCATTCATGTGTCCCAGACTTCAAGCTGGGGAGAAGTTGCCTAGAGTGGAGGCTCTACCCTAGTGTAGCCTTCCTCGAGGAGATCTTCCCCATACACAGAAAATCTCAAAAGTGGAGGACGTTAGGACCCAGGGACACCTGTCAGTCATGTCCCAGCTCTGCCTTCTCCCCTACCAAGCCCCAAGCCCACTGACAGAACAAACTCCATTTCTGTATCTCTTCTGACTGGCCACTTCTCCGTCTTCTGGAGGTTTCTGTGAAAGGAGGCAGCTGCTCTTGAAGAGTCAATAGAAAGAGGTCACCAGGGAGTGAGCACCATGTAGAACTCTTGCCACAGGCATCAGGCTTCCAGAATAGCTCTGTGAGGCCCCGTGCTTCCTCCTAGGGACAGGGAGTGGCCACCAGCTGCTAGGGCCCAGCCTGAGGGAGTGCTCTCGGGCAGGACTTGGGGTATGGGTCCCAAGGTGCCTGGCTTGGCTTGACTGTCTCCACTGAGGGGTGGCCCCACCTACCGCTTGTTCTTTTCCTCAGCTCAGCACATTGTCCTTGGGCTCCCCCACCTCCCTCTCACTTCAGATACCCTAAACTCCCTTTAGTTCTCTAAGACGCAGTGACTGCAGTGACTCGGTGTAAGGTTTTGCCCCAAGGTGGGAAAGGACCTCTCACTAGGATTGGAATCCCAGCTGGGCTGTTTCAATCATGTGACCTTGAGCAAGCTTTGAACCCTTTTGGAAGTTGAGCATCTTCGGTTGGATAGGATAAGCATCCCTGGGCCTGTGTATTGATAAAGGAGCTTAGTGATTCAGGGCAGCCCCCCTCCAGAGAGTCAGAGCTAGGAGCTATGAAGGTGGTTTCTATCCCTTCCGGAAGTGTCATGAAACACTTTGTGACTGGCTGCTCTCAACTATGTAAGACCTCATAAAGGCCGGTGTAGGCGTGAAGGTCTGTCCAGATCCCCCACTTGTGTGGGAGACAGCTGATAGTGACTGGGATGGTGGAGGCCACACCTCCCTTCGTATGGCTGCCTGTGCAGCAGATAGTTCCCAGGAAATAAGGTGAAAGAGCCGCCACTGTGTTTCTTGGGGTTGAGGCACTCAGTAAGTGCCTTGTGGGCATCTTCTCATTTAGTCTTCACTCAAGAGCCATCAAGTGGCACAACTGATAAAGGCGCTTGCTGAGCCAACCTGGTGACCTGAGTTTGATCCCTAGAACATACATAAAGGTGGCAGGAAAGGCCCGGCTCCACAGAGCTGCCCTCTGACATGCCTACCCACGCATAGATATCCACATCGCACCCTCACGCAATATAGTGAAACATGGTTTTTGTTTTTGTTTTTTGGTTTTTTGGTTTTTTTGTTTTGTTTTGTTTTGTTTTTTTGTTTTTTCGAGACAGGGTTTCTCTGTGTAGCCCTGGCTGTCCTGGAACTCACTTTGTAGACCAGGCTGGCCTCTAACTCAGAAATCTGCTTGCCTCCCAAGTGCTGGGATTAAAGGCGTGTGCCATCATTGCCCTGCGTAAGATATGTTTTTTAAAAACCATCCAAGTCATGACTTCTCTTGCTACTCTTGTTTCATAGGCCTGGAAGGCTCAGGAATTGGATACCTCATCCAAGCCCCTATACCAAATGAGAGACAAAGTTAGGTCTAGCATGTGTAATTTGTACCGTCCATCAGGCATCCCCGTCTTTTGCGCCTAGCACCGACCTGTGTGATAAGGCTGGAGAGAGACAGCAGGCATCGAGCAGTTTGTGCTTTGGCTGAGTGCTTTGTCCCCAGTGCCCCTTGCGGCATGGCTGGCACATCTTGAGAGAGGGCTGGGAGGAGGGACTTCTGGAACCCCAAGTGCAGCCTGGGAGGGCTAGAGTGTATAGCTTAAGCTTTTGCCTGCAAGCGTCTGGGTGTGAGCGAGAGGGGTGGGCTCTTGCCAAGTGAAGCAGGCTGAGGTCAGAGGGAGGGGACCCCCCTCCCCCAGGGAATGCTTGCATGACGGGACTTCATGAAGCGCTGATGGAAGAGAGCTGGCCACATGCCCTCTTACCTCCAGCCTCTGTCTGATGAAGAACTCGGATCAGGAGGGGAGGGCCAACCAGATGTAGTGCCTGGCAGACTGCCTTGGCCCCAACACAAGGCTCTCCTCCAGCCAGCTTGGCAGCCCTCTTCCCCAAGGGGACCTAGGAGCAAATGACGCCCTAGAGTTGGCTGGGACAGAGAAGCTGGTCCCTCGTGGGCACAGGTTAGGGAGGGGCAGAGAGATGAGGGTTGGGGGCTATAAAGATGTGACCCACTATTTGTTCCGGTCACTCTGTCTTTTAAGACAGGCAGAGAGAGAGAGAGAGAGAGAGAGAGAGAGAGAGAGAGAAGAAAGGGGAGAGGAGAAGGAGGGAGAGGAGAGATTTTCCTAAGAGCTTGTGCCTGGGAGTGAACTAAATGTATGACAAAACCATTGGCCTCTAGCATTTTGTTCCTTCTGTTTTCAAAACTGCTATGTCCTCTGCACCAAATGCCCCCAGGTCCTATTCCATGGCTGTCCCAAAGTAAGTGGATGATGTCCCATCCCGTGCACTGCCCAGATGGAGTTCCTCCATCCTCTTCTACCTTGGGCTTCTTTGAGTCTTTCCAGCATCCCAGGTAGTCAGGAGTCTCAGAAGCCTTTGGTGTGGAGTCACACCAGGGCTCCCCAACACCTGATCTTTATCTTTGTTCCTTTAACACTCCCAACCTGTGCTGTGTTCTCTGCCTAAACGCACCCCCCCCCAACCCGGTCCCTGGTCTTTCCCTCACCCTCAGAACAGGGACTTGCATTCTTCTTGCCTCCTTGGGCTCCAGCCATCCAGCTCAGCCTGTTTCACGCCTCCCAGCTTTTGTCTCTTCTTTGCCGGGGTGTCCCTTTGCTAGTATAGCCCTCTTCTCCACTCCTGTGTGACAACTTCTGGGAAGCCCTTTACGTTTGTGGTTTAAGTACAGTTTGTCCCCATAGAAGCTTTTATTTTAAAATCTGTGCCACTGTGGTGGCTTTGAGACCTGGTGCCCTTTGAAGGCGATGAAGCCATCAAGAGATATTAGCACCCGTGGTGGGAGTGTCTTAGCCGTGAGGCAGCTGGTTATTGTAAAGCAAAGCTGCTCTCATTCATCTCCCCCTATGGAACCTACCAGAAACTGCGCTTGTGCTCTTGGGGTTCTCAGCCTCCAGAACCCTGAACCAAAGTAAACTTCATTTATTTGTCGATTTATTTTTACTTTTTTGAGACAGGCTCTCAAGGAGTTCCAGATGGCCCTGAACCAATCCTCTTGTCTTTATTTCTCATGGACCGAGCCTGGCAACTTTGTTTCTTTATAAATTACCCAGTCTCAGGAATTCTCTTCTAGTAGGAGGAGATGACCTCCCTACACCTTATCCATCTGGAGTATCATTATCCCTCATCCTGGAGGCCCTGGGGGCCAGAGTTGCATAACATTTTATTGGATTTTGTCTGACCAGTGTCTACGGTGGAGCCTAGCACTGAGTAGGTCCAGATTGCTTCTTTTTCTGGATGCACCTGATGAGCAGCTTAGCCACACTGAGACTCCACCACCATATTGCCATTGTTGATTTATATCATAGGTTAAGCCAGGGAAGCTGGATGTTGAGTGTCTCTAGAGAGTGCTCCTGGGAATGGAGAGTGGGGAAATGGATAGGAAGCGTTTCCAGTGCTGTGGTAGGAACTGTGGTTGCAGGTTCCTATAATGGCTTTTATAAAAGGGGGGGTGTAGGCTAGGGGCAGGGAAAGGGACCTTGGGATGGAGTGGAAGAAACTGGTTTCTAGAAAGGGTGAGCAGTTCCCCCTCAGTGTAAGCATCCAGTGTGGGCACAGGCTAGCGGAGCATCATGCAGTGTCCCTGTGCTGGACACCAAGGACATGGCTGACTTCTCAGTGTCCCTGTTGGATTGGGTGGTCTTCACTACACACCAGGATGTGCCAAGACCAGCACACTATCTGGGCAGAGAAGAGGGTGTAGAGCGTTAGTTCATTACAGCCATGTATTAAAGCAGCTGGATTTCTCCTTGCCGGGCCTGGGAACGCAGGTGCATTTTCCTCTGATGGCTGCACCTACTGTGAGCTAGTGCTACCTACTGTGAGCGAGCTGCTGATCCACCACACAAGGCTGAGAACTAGCATAGGTTTCTCCAAGTTTGGTGAGTGTCACATGATCCCTGATCACACCAGATGAGGGACCGGGAGCACCCAGCGAGGAACCAGCTCAGGGAGGTTTCTAGGAGACAGTGGGTCTTGCTTGGAGTTTGGAGGAATTAGGCTGAGAGGATGTAGTAATGGAGTCTAGAGCCCTTTAAAGGGAGATGGCTCAGTGGGCAAAGTGCCTGCCATGCAAGCATAAGGACCTGAGTTCAAGACTCCAGAACCTAGCCGGGCAGTGGTGGCACATGCTGTTAATCCCGGCACCTGGGAGGCAGAGGCAGGTGGATTTCTGAGTTCGAGGCCAGCCTGGTCTAGAGAGTGAGTTCTAGGACAGCCAGGGCTATACAGAGAAATCCTGTATTGGAAAAAAAAAAAAAGACTCCAGAACTCAGATAAAAATCTGGATGTGGTGACACATGCTTGTAATCCCAGGGCTGTGGGCAGAGATAGGCAGATCCCTAGGGCTCAGTGGCCAGGCAGTCTAACCAAAACTGTAAGCTCTAGGTTCAGTGAGAGACCCTGTCCCAAACAATAAGCAATAAGGTGAAGAATGTTGGAGGAAGATACAGCAGCGTGGCCTCTTCCCCCACACACCCAGATAAGTGAGCACACCTACACATGCGCCAGTGCATTTCACACACGCTCACACCCCTCTTTAAGGGACGTTTTCCCTCTTCGACTCCACCATCAGCTCTGAGCAAGCTGTCATGCCTTTTCTAGCTCATAGATTTGCTTACTGTGAAGGTCTCGTACAAAGCCGTTCTCCAAGCGTGGGCCACTTCTCACTTATTTGACTGCAGTGGTACCAACCACGCATCACAGTCTTGAAGGTCATCTGTTCTAGATATAAGTCCTTTGACAGACACATCGCAGTTATAATTTTCTCCCATGCTGTGGGCTCTCTTTATTGCTGACACTTGTTGAGGCATAAAAGGTTGCGACTTTGTTGAATTCCCATTTGCCTGTTTTCCTTTCATGACTATATTTTTTGGCCTCGTAGCTTTGAACTCACTGTTTGAGGTCACGGAGACTTCAATGCTGCGAGGGAATCAAACTCAGGCCCTTGAGTGTGTTGCAGTTCATCTACCACTGAGCTACTCGAGTACCCTGTTAAGACCCGAGCCTTCTTGTCTCTCCATTTGGGGCTCTGGTCTGTTTTGTACATGGCGGGAGGCATTACTCTTTTCTAGCTTTGAGTTGGGTCCCACTGATTGTCCCACTGTTTCTCCACTTGGTAATGGTTTGCCTTCTTCAGGTAGGTCTCTGTTCAAACACCCCGGTTCCAGACAGTTGTTCCTGAACCTTCAGCCTAGCATGGTGTCTCTCCTGCGGCCATATATCACTGCGCTCAGTCTCAGGGCCTCAGCGTGGTCCCGTGTTTTCTGTTGAGCCCAGAGCAGCAGTTGTGTCTGGCTCACGGCCTGGACTTTGGGGCCCAGCACAGTGCCTAACCTCTGACCTCTGACTTCTGACCTCTGTGGGACTCAGGAAATGTCTTTTGGTTAAGAAGCTGCTTTCCAGGCTGGAGAGATGGCTCAGCGGGTAAGAACACTGACTGCCCTTCTGAAGGTCCTGAGTTCAAATCCCAGCAACCACATGGTGGCTCACAACCATCCGTAACGAAATCTGATGCCCTCTTCTGGTGCTGTCTGAAGACGGCTACAGTGTACTTACTTATAATAATAAATAAATCTCTGAAAAAAAAAAAAAAAGAAGCTGCTTTCCCAGAGGATTTTGATTAAAAACTCTGAGGGGTCCTGGCCTCATGGTGTCGGAAGTTAGTGAGTGAGAAGGGATCATCAAGCAACATTACATTTTGGGGCTCTCTTGTCCCCTCAGCCTAGCAATCCTATTACTTCACATTACTTCCACCTTTGGGTTGGCCCTGGTGACTGGGAATTTCTTCCTGACGGTGGACAGAGACCTGGTTTCCTGCAGCTCCCACCCATCTACAGCCTGCCTTGACAGTCCGCTGGGCCTGACCCCGGTGCTGTGAGAGTCCTTTAAGTACCTGAGAATACATATCGACAGGCACTGCTGATTCTTTTAGCTGTTCCTTTGAGCCAGGAGGGGCTGATTCTCACCCCTCGTCACTGATAGAGGCCCCAGGATGCTGGGTGTCCAATGGAAACTCGGACACAGCCACAGCCCAGAGTGGAGGCATGTGATTCCGCTTGTCCCTTCTCTGTTGGAGCCGATGAGTCCCAAGCCTGTAAACAGGACTCCTCCGGAAGTCTAAGCCGAGACTCCCTGTCATAGACATTGAGAAGACGAAGCTGAACTCTATAGGACACATTCGTCGACAGTGGTGTTTCCCAGTTAGAGAGATGCCTGGCTGCTTTCTTTTCTTCCCAGCTAGTCTTTGGGGTTTGGTTTGCTTTAATGATTCCCAACTCTCACTCACAGTAGACCCACCTGGGAGCTTTTTAAAGCCCCCAAGCCATTCCCACCTTCCAAGGCTCTAGTTTAACTGGCCTGAGTGTTTTAAAGGACCCATTGATGACTCTGCGTAGCCAGGGCTACAGACCTTAGTTTCAGGATCACAGGACTGAACTTGGGACTTCCCACTGCCCTATAGGAGGGAACAGGGGTTCATGATGCCAGCACAGCCTCCAGAACCAGAGCCAGGAGACAGGCTCAGGGGGCACACGTGCTTTCCAAGATCGAAATCTCATGGTAAATTACGAACGCCAGACACTTTCAAGCAAAAGGAAATACGGAAATGTTCAAAGTAGAAAGTGAGACCATGCCTGTCTCTCCTCTGAGAACTCTCCTCTCAGATAAGCAGGTCTCAGAGAGGAGCACAGGGCCCGGGACACACACTGCAGATCAACGTGGCTGTGTGCTGGAGGCACTGCTTTGTCATCTTGCTCTTCCTTTTCTCAGCATGCTATAAAAGAGGGCAGCTTACCATCAGCAGGGATGTATATCTTTTGAACTCAGTGAACATTGAGTATTCCTTATTTTTTGCAGCAGAGAATTTTTTGCATACATATACCAACTCTCTCCCTTTCCCTCCTCTCTCTCTCTCCCTTCCCTTTCTCTCTCTCTTTCTCTGTCTCTGTCTCTCTCTGTCTCTGTCTCTCTCTGTCTCTCTGTCTCTGTCTCTGTCTGTCTCTGTCTGTCTCTGTCTATCTCTGTCTCTGTCTCTCTCAGCGGTCCAGTTGCTAGGTGCAAGAACTTGTAAGATTAAGGATAGGAATCACCAGAAAGCTTTCCAAAGAGCTTGTTCCAGGCCATACATACCAGCAGCCAGTTTCCCGATGCCAGCCACTTGCCTGCCTGCGTCACCGGTGAAGCTTTGCTGAGCACAGCAGAGAGGAAGGTGTGCGTGTGTCAGCTGTGGGGGAAGTGGAGAGGTCACTAGCCTGAAGGCTGTGTGTAAAGGAGCAGCTGGCTTCTGCCCTTCCCGGGCGGGCTGCTGCTCTGCACAGGAAGCGGAACCTAGCTGTGCTTGTTAACCTTTGCCTGGCTCCGAGGTATGACAAAGGCACAGGCGCCCTGGCAGGATGTGTATGTTGAGGGCTCTGGGCCAGGGCTGGGCGTTGATTAGGGGCTGAGCGTGGAGCCAGAAGTTCCCTTCCCAACTCTTGCTAGCTGCTGAGTGGTGGCCATGCCCATCGGAACCCTGGCATGTAATGCTTTTGATGTTTCCGGAGCCCCGGCTCCTTGTAGTTGAAGTGCGTCTAGCAGATATGTCTGACATGATAGCTGCGAATGGGGCCTGACACAAAAATTCAGCTTTACTTTGTTTTACTTTCTTGTATGCTTGCTTAAAACATGAGATTTGGGCTGGGCAGTGGTGGCATGTGCCTTTAGTCCCAGGATTTGGGAGGCAGAGGCAGGCAGATTTCTGAGTTCGAGGCCCGCCTGGTCTACAGAGTGAGTTCCAGGACAGCCAGGGCTACACAGAGAAACCCTGTCTCGAAAAAGAAACAAACAAAAAAACCAAAAAACAGGAGATTTGTGTGTTAGTGTGTGTGTGTATGTGTGTGTGTGCATGCGTGCACACATGTGTATGAGAGTGTGCGTGTGTATATTCTTGTGTGTGTGCATATGTGTGTGCATGAGTGCACACGTGCATGAGAGTGCATGTGTGTATATTCTTGTGTGTGTACATATGTGTGTGCATGAGTGCACACGTGTATGAGAGTGCATGTGTGTATATTCTTGTGTGTGTACATATGTGTGTGCATGAGTGCACATGTGTATGAGAGTGCATGTATGTATATTCTTGTGTGTGCATGTGCGTTCATGTGTGTGTGTGTTAGAGTGTGTGCATCTGTGTACCTATGTGTGTGTTCGTGTGTATGTGTGTGTGCATATACTCATGCATGTTTCTGTGTGTGTGTGTTCATGTGTGTTTTTTAACTAGCTTGCATAGATCTCATGTGTGATCTTTGTTGATGACAGTTGCGTAACCATGTCAAAAGCTCAGATGCACCAAATATAGTTTTTTACCTCAGATCCATCATAAAGTGAGCCTTGACCTCTCGAGTGCGCACAGTGTTCGCCATCCTCTCTGTACTACGATACCCTCTGACGGCTCCTGGGTTCTCTGTTGGGCACCTGCCACTTGAGAGTGACTCCGCTCCTTTTCTCTGACAGGCGGGTTTGCTTGGAAGAAGGAAAGCCAAGACTAAGCACATTCACTCCACTGCTCTGGACAACGTCCCCGTGGGACTCATGCCCAGAAACCTGGGAACCCAAGGTGTCCTTAGGATGCCCTAGAGAAAGAGTGAAATTCTTAGAGTACAAAAGACGGTGTCAGGCAGTCTGCCTCAAAACAGGGAAAAGAAGTCACAGGTGTGGAGAGTCTCCATGCACTGGGATCTCCACAGGGTCTCCATGACCTTCCCAGTGAAGGAGGAGCTAGAGCATAGAGGTCCCAGGGCAGGGCGCCCTACTCACCAGCGACATGCGCAGCCTTAGTCTGACTGGTTAATTGGTCGATTACTTACTCCAGGAAAGACCAATGGGCGGAGCCGCAGGCTGGACCACAGGGTCAGTCCTTGTGGCAGAGACACTGCTATGTCTCAGGCAAGCTGTGTTATTAAAGGAGGACAGGGTGCTTTTACCTGGAGGACGGCGAGTCAACCCATCACAGAGATTCTTAGACACAGGTGCTCACTGCAGCTCTGGTCACAGTAGCTAAGGTATAGAACCACCCTAGGGGTCCAACATAGAAGAGTGGGGTACACTAGGTTTCATATAATATGGAAATCTCACATACTCTTGAGCGTGTGTGGGGTGAGTGTGTGTGTGTGTGCACGTGAGAGAGAGAGACTTGAAAGTAGAAGGAAAAGTGCCTAGGAGGACTAACAGAAGGATATGGAGACATGGAGGAAGGAGTGTGCTCAAAATACAGTAAATATACTTGTGTGAAAAAATTTTAAAGTAACTATATAGGATTTTTTTAAGTCTTTTTTTTTTTTTTTCCTACACTGGAGATGTAGCCCAGTGGTGGGAATTGCCTAGCATGCATAAGGTCCTGGGTTCAATTCCCAGTACTGCAAAAGTAATAAGAAATGGATAAAAAGCTCTCTTTTTCCCCAGAGGGTGGTACTCGTGGGCTTTGAAGTAGTAGGTGGGTGTGGCTCTGCTTCTGGAGCCTTTCCTGGGCTTCTTCGGGATGGGATTCGCTGTGGCTGTGACACCTCATGGTCATTCACCCTGTGGTCACCCTGTAGGTGAGCATGTTGGAGTAGAGGGCTCCCTCTAAATCACCCAGAACAAATACCCAGCTAGAGGAGGCACTGGGATTTTACCAGGGCCACCTCGGAGGTCCTCAATGTTTTCATGCTAAGCTAAAAACTTTAGAGTTAGGAGTGTGGTTCATGTGGCAGTGTGTTTATTATATAGTGTGCACAAAGCCCTGAGCTTGATCCCCAGCATCATATAAACCAAGTATGTATACACATACACATACACACACACACACACACACACACACACACACACACACACACGCACAGTAAGGCATACTTGTGGTCTTAGCAATCAGGCAGTAGAGGCAAGAGGCTCAGTAGTTCATCATTGGCTATTATGAGTTTGAGGCCATATGGGTTAATAGACCCCTATTCCCAGCCTATCCATCTCCCCTTCCCCCAAATTGAGCCAAGTGACATGGGCCATTACTGGCAAGGTTTGGGATGGCAAAGACCCTTGTAGTGAATCAGAAGGATTGGTATTTTGATTCTTGCATGTTGAGAGTTTGGTTGTGGGGCTGGAGAACTCCCTCCAATATGTCTCTAGCCACACCTTGTTGCTACAAACCCTGCTACTTTCATTGGATGAACCAGTTGTCATCTCACGACCTAGTACACTGCAGGCCAGGAGAGGGCAAGACAGCTTCTGCTAATGGGGAGACCAGGGAGGGGGGATGGCTCACTCCTGTTAAACGGACTGATGCAACATGGGCCAAGCTCTTGGGTTGTGCTGCGCCAGCAATTAGCAAACAAGGGTGGATATAGTAGGTCAATGATGGTGGATCACAAGCTCTGAGCACTCCTGGACATGGACAGACTCATGGGGCCAATGGAACCGGGGTCAGATGGTGGTACTCTTGAGGGCTTCTTCTCTGGAACAATTAGTGGATGTGGATAGGGATTTTTAATAGCAGGACCATCACTTGAGAGTCTAGAAGACGATATCAGCCCAGGCTTTGGCATAGCCACCTGCATTGGGAATAGTACTCCTGAAGCCCTCTGCCCAAGGGAGAATTTAGAGCAGCAGCCTGGCTGGACTGGAGATTTACAAGCCACTCTCTCTCCCAACCCTCCAAGGCAGAGCTACGAATAGGGGGCATTTAGAATGAGAAGGTAGATCTTAATGTTCTTTTAGATGGACATCAACTTCCTGGGGAAGAACTTACCATGGGCCTTAACTCAACAAGAAGCTTGTGTAATAGCCCTAGCCCCTTTTATTGGGTTCTGGATCATGTTCGTTCTGGTTTAACCCAGATCGGTAGGTCTCTCTTCATCCCCAGATTCGAGAAGATCCGAAGTCATTCTGTGACTTCCCAGGCTCTGAAACGGTAGTAGACCACTCCCGGCGCAGTGTACCCCTCTGTCTATTGTTTGGCTACAGTCCCAAGGTGGAGCCTGTAGTTTGTAGACTATAATGTAGATTAGATTTCTTCCCTACTTGGTCCCTTGACTGGGCAACCATCCGGTAGTGAACACGCCTTGCCCAGCTATGGCCCTGGTCCTAGCCACCTGATGCCAGAGCCATGTGTGAGCAAGCAGGTTGGAGAGCACTGCAGAGGAGTTTCCATTTGGCCTGGGGCCAGGTCTGCTGGGCAAGGGGCCAGGGAGAATAAGGCCTTCCTCAGCCAACCGCAGCCACGATGGCTACCACATAGGGGTGCCCCTTTCCCTCCACACTTCTAGCTTCTCTTCTCCTGCTTTCTGTGGCAAAAGCAGCAACAGACATTAGTATTTCTGACGAAGCCCAAGCCAGGCTGGGTCCTTCGAGGCATGGTTGGGCCCATCTTTGCAGTCATTCATTGGGTCCATCCCAGAACCCATCCTGGATGCCCCTCCAGAGACTGGGCTCCTTTCTCAATACTCTGGAGCTGACCTGCAAGTGATTTGCATCCAGGTCATGCAAGTTAACTGACCTACACCAAGTTCAAAGGAGTTTGGTTCCTAGAGGGCAGCAGAACCCACTGCGCAGACAAGGTCAGAGAGCTCAGATACGGTCAGGCCGTGTGGATTCAGCAGATAGCATGGCTTCGGAATGGGAGGCTGCCTGATGAGGTGCTGGGCTGATTGTCCATATGTGGTGTCCCCTGCTGGGGGTTCTTGTTCTTTCGACATGTGCTGCAGAGAAACATGATAGTCTGGCTAGCCCACAGGAAGCTGGACATGGCGACTGGTCTCTAAGGAGGCCTCCTAGTTGCCTACCATCTGCCTGAAGTGACTAGAGACCTTGAAATGGAATCCGTGCATTTTTAAAATCCAGAAGAAAGGGAAACTCCACACAGGAAACATAAACCCAAGTAACTGTGTTTGGAATCGGGGCGTTTAATTGAAGCCCAGCTGCTGGGTAATGTTATCTGGCAGCTTCTGAAGCCAGAGCGGGGTTTATCTGTAGGGGTAAACAGAGCTGGCTTTCTCCAGTGACCTCTGCCCTCTCCACCTCCCACACCTGCTCTTTCTCCACCATCTATCTGTAAAGCAGGGCCAGCCAGAGCATCTTTAAGAAGCCCTGGTGTTGGGGTGAGGGGTGAGAGTGAGCTGGAGTGAGGCTGGAATTCTGTGTGCCCATCACTCATCTGGAGTGATAATCAAGGCTATCTAAGGTTGGGAAGAAAACAGAATAGAGCAAACGTCCTGTCAGCTAGAGTCTGGAGCCGTCTTCAGATCTCTGGTCTTATCTGCTGGAGGAGCTGTCTGCTTCCCAGGCTACCGGCAGACCTATGGCATGTCCCAGAAGTTTGGGAAAACCTGGGGAGGTCTCACAGTCAATGAAGTGGGTGCTGGGAGTGAGCTCCAGCTGGGGCTGGCTCCAGAATTCTCTCCTCACTTGGCCATCCGACACTCGACAAGTCACTGCCTCGAGCCCTAGATTCCACCTCTGCCAAAAAAGCGACCTCTTACCATGTGCCCTGTAACAACTAGCAGGCCTCCCTGTACCTCCCACCTAGCAGGTTCCCTGCATCTCCTGACCAGGACTGCCTTCGTCTGGTCTGTCCAGCAGCCAGGCCGGGAGCCTGTGATTTATTCTCCCTGGGAGGTGAAAGGGAAGCCTGTAATTACCACATAGGAAGGAGCATGGGTGTTAAGCCACAGTTAAGCCCTTCCCCAGCTCTGCTTCTGCCCTGGAGAATGGCCGAGTTTAATGACCTGCAGGCAAGTCCATGCTGTTCTTTCAATCTCTCCCAGTGGGCTTGGCCGCTTGGGGACACCAGGCAGCACCTGGTCCCTGTGGAGCAGCCCGAAGCAAGGAGACATTCAGGTGGGAGTGGGGGAGGGGAGGGTGATTAAGACCCTGATCTGCTGTGTCTGAGGGGTGGCCAGCTTCTGCTGCCTACCTGAACCGATCTCTATCTGATCCCCAAGTTCTATCTCTGGTTGTTGATGGGCTCTCAGTGTGGTTTCGACTCTTCCCCATTCCTCTAGGCCAGCCGTTCTCAACCTTCCTAATGCTGTGACCCTTTAAGTCCCTCATGTGGTGACCCCAACCATGTTATTTTCATTGCTACTTCATAACTATGATTTCGCTCCTGTTAAGAATCGTAATGTAAATCTCTGTGTTTTCCAAGGGTCTTAGGTGACCCCTGTGAAAGTGTCATTGGACCCACAGGCTGAGAGCAGTGCCCTTGGCCCTTTCCTGCCCAGATGTATCCAGACTTCTCTGAGCTGAATGAAGCTTTAATTTAAAAGAGGTTTAGTTCCTATCAAGTCATTTGTTTTAAATATCTACAGACCTAAGTTTACATATAGAGAACTAGGCTCTGAGGCTGCCGAAAAGTATTTTATTCTCTCCAAAATTAAAGTTTAATTAGCACTATAGGAGAAGGAGGACCTTTAAATAGGGCACAGCCTTCCTGAATGGATTGATGTCCTTGTCCTGGAGCTGGCTTCATGGCAAAAGGATGAGTTCCCTTTTCCTCTTTCTGCCTCTTGAACTCACCCCTCCCTCTCGAGCCCAAGACGACACTCCACAGCCGCCAGCACCATCCTCCTGGGCTTTCCAGCCTCCAGAACCATATCAGCTTTTAGTGTTTATAATCTGTCCTACCTCAGGCAATGGTAGAAAACTAAATTCCCAGTATGTTGAAGACATGGGGAAAGACTCAGATTGGTTCATGTCTTCTACTGTGTAGTTTATTAGCTATGTGACTTCACTTAGCATCTCTGCACCTCTCCTTCCTCCTACACCGTACTGGGATAATCACTGAGAGGATTAAATGAGCTAATATGTGCCAACACTTTATACCATACCTGCATATAGTAACATAGTTATACCATAATGGCATATAGTAACATAGTTATACCATAGTGGCATATTGCAACTTAGTTATGCCATAGTGGCATATAGCTACTTAGTTATACCATAGTGGCATATAGCTACTTAGTTATACCATAGTGGCATATAGCTACTTAGTTATACCATAGTGGCATATAGTAACATAGTTTTACCATAGTGGCTTATAGCAACTTAGTTATCTAAACATGTGTTATCATTTGCATATCTAAATGGTTCTGTAATTTATTGTATGAGATAATGTTTGCATAAAGCATACACCAGTGCACGTGCACACACACCTCTCTGCCTGTGTGTCTGCACATATTTATGTGCATTGTTTTCTCACACAGGGTCTCATGCAGCTGAGGTTTGTCTTGAATTCACTTTATAGCTGAGGATGACCTTGAACTCTTGATTTTCCTGCCTCCACCTCCCAAATATTTGAATTATAGGTGCCCACCACCGTGCCTGGCTTTTAAAAAGATTATTTATTATTTTCACTGCTGAGACTAGAGCCCAAGGCATTAAATATGCTGGACAAATGTGCTATCACTAATATATATATATTCAACTCACATTTAGTACAATAAGCCAGTAGTTTAATCTGAGCTCATGTGGGCAGTGCTGGCTTTTAGCTTAATGTTTTTTCCTTATCAGGACCTCTACTCATTAGTATTCCATCTCTAGGTGGTGATATCTACCTAGAGATATCTAGGTGATATCTAATTTCCTGGCTTCAGGACCCTCTCCTTGGTTGTCTTTCAGAGTATTCTCCACACCGTGAAGCTAACTGTACTAGTTACTTTTCTATTGCTGTGATAAGCCACCATGACCAAGGCACCTTATAAAAGAAAACATTTAATTGGTCATACAGTTCCAGAAAGTTGGGGTCTACAGTGGTGAAGCAAATGTATATAGCCAGAGTGGCTGCTGGGAGATCACGGCTTCCTTCACAACCACAAGGCAGAGAGTGAGACACTGGGAATGCTGTGTGTGCGTGTGCGCGTGCGTGCGTGCGTGCGTGCATGCGTGCGTGCGTGCGTGTGAGAGAGAGAGAGAGAGAGAGAGTCACACACCTCCTCCCACAAAGTCACACCCCTACTCCTTCCCAAACAGTTCCACCACCTGGGGACCAGAGCATTCAAACATGAGCCTCTGGGGTCCATTCTCATTGGAACCACCACATTGACTCTGTGACTTAGCATTGAAGAAGAGGAACAGGGATCTTTCACCAAGCAGCAGGCCTCCTCCACACTTCTGTGTGCTAGCTCTGCTCTCTCCAACGGGAAAGTTGCGCCAGTCTGTCCACAGTGCCTAATTGAGTCTCTTTGCTGAAGTTTCTCCTCCACGTAGCCCAGGCCCTGGCTTCTCTGACTATGAGGTTCTCACTAGCAGAACCCCACAGACCCGTGGTGTCAGAATTGTTCACAGGTGGCCTTGGAACCTGAATTCCTACAGTGCAGGAGTTGGACTTGCAGATATGGGAGTCTTTGCTGGGGAAGCTTTCCATCTCCCCAGAGGCCACCTCTCTTGTGTCCCATCTGTGCCAGGGAGGTCAGCAGAACAGCCCCATGGCTGTGTGTGCAGTCTTCAGAAGTTTACACTTCTTCCAGCGGTGTAGAACTGGAACGAGAAGCTTTCTCTCCTTTCCCAGAGACCTCCTGAGTGGCCTTCCATGGTGTCCTGAGCTGCAGCTCTATGTAGTTTACCAGGGGACAGACTTGGTGCACGTGCCTTGTAAGGCACCCAAGGAAAAGCTTGTAGATCTGCCATGTGTGCACGCCATCTCTCCTGTGAAGTTGCTTCTTACGGCCAGATCTGCCGGCATCCTAGGTCAGGGTTCCAACTCTCTCTGTGTGCATGCTCTGTGAAGGGCAGTGAGCCTGGTTGTCAGGAGGCTGGCTGTCCAGAGGCCAAGTTGAGCCAAACATCTCTGGTCTGCCCAGGTCTGCCCAGGTGGAATTTTAAAGTATGAGGCTCATGGACCTGCAATTTGGGAAGAGCCTTCATAGACTCTCATTCACTCTGAAGTATGAGGAGAAATGGAAATCAGCTTTTTTTTTTTTTTAAAGATTTATTTATTATATGTAAGTACACTGTAGCTGTCTTCAGACACCCCAGAAGAGGGCGTCAGATCTTGTTACAGATGGTTGTGAGCCACCATGTGGTTGCTGGGATTTGAACTCAGGACCTTTGGAAGAGCAGTCAGTGCTCTTAACCACTGAGCCATTCTCTCCAGCCCGGAAATCAGCTTTTTAAAAAAACTGTGATGACCTCAATTTTATGTTTATTATCCACAAATGACATTTAACCCCTCTTATTTTATTTTATTTTATTTTTAAAGATTTATTTATTGTTATATGTAAGTACACTGTAGCTGTCTTCAGACACACCAGAAGAGGCCTTCAGATCTCATTACGGATAGTTGTGAGCCACCATGTGGTTGTGGGATTTGAACTCAGGACCTACGGAAGAGCAGTCAGTGCTCTTTCCCGCCGAGCCATCTCACCAGCCACCCCCCCCCCTTTATTTTAAATCTTCATTATCATCTCAGTGAATGCTTCTTCAGGTGTGTGGAGTGTGTGTGTGTATTGACATTCATTGTAGAGTCCACGTGTTTCCTGACAGTGAGCCAGGCGCTGGTGACAAGTGAGAGGAAAATGGTCTTGACCATGACACTCCTGCAGTAATATTAAACAGTGCCTGCAGCCCAGTCCTGGTCACCCACTCACCTGCTCCTCTTTTCCCACAGGTATACATTATCAACGTGACCTGGTCCGACTCCACCTCTCAGACTATCTACCGGAGGTATAGCAAGTTCTTTGACCTGCAGGTGAGTTAACAAGAGCCAGCTAGTGGCTTGAGTCTCCGATGGGCTCCTCGTTTGTGTCCGCATCCCACTGGAAGGCCCTGGACAGAGCTGAGGGCCAGAATCCAGTCTGGCACAGAGGGGCAGATGTGGGGATCCATACCAAGCAGCCAGACTTGTTACTGCCTTGACTGCTGCGTGCAGACACTTGAGGCTTTGTCGCTTTCCACCATGGCCCTGCACAGTCCTGCGTTGTCATCCTCCCTTGGCCTTGGGGTGGAAACCATGGGGAGGCAAGAAGGCAGTTGTGGGTGCTGTGTGCCTGAGCAGACATATCTATAAACATCCATGATGAGACACAAGCCACCACATCATTGCTAGTGAAGAAAAGCAAACACACAGAGAAGGCCAAAACTAAATAAGCAATTTATAGAACTACATGCTGGGCATACCACCGGGTCTGCCTTCTACCCAAACAAGGAGCTTGCCACCCACTTTGTACATTTGGATGGTAAATGTGTGTCTCTAACTCACATAGGCAAGTCTCTTCAGCAAGATGGTAGTATACAGCCACACTGAACCATTAAATGCACCCGTTTGATGCACGCTGATTCGTTTTAGGGTCTTTGGTGACAGATGAGTATTTTATGCCCACACTGGGCTTAGACAATAATATTTGAGAAGTTCATGCAGTTGACCAGATGGCGAGAACCACACCGGGGTGGTAGGGCTTCTGCAAAGCCCAAACTAGGATCAGCTGTCCCTGTCTAGTCTCTGCGTCTCTCCGGGACCGTTGTTGGCCCTTGTTAATCCACACACTGATGAGCTGAGCTGCCGGAGCTCTTGAATTTTATATGTGGCTCCCAACATCATAGACACTGACTGTCTCCTTTTCCAAGACTCTCCTCTTTGATTAATCCAGAGGAAGGCTTTGCTCAGGTACCGTCTTTGACCCAGTAAGAATGCTCAGCGGTAGAGAGGGTCCTGGAGTGTAGACATGAGCCCAGGCAGGATGAATAGGGGTGTCACCCTTGTGCGCTGGAAGCAAGTAGTGGAGTACTATTGTGAATGGGCTACACCCTTCTATCTGGGGGGGTGGGGGGAAGCAAGCCGGGAGAGTAGAGATTCTTCTGAGAATGTGAGTGTGATTTAGAGCCATGAAGACACAAAGAAGAGACCGTTGTTCCTAGCCCTCACAGCCAGCAGCCAGTCCTTCCCTTCAGCCCCTTAGCAGTGGGCCGTCTTGAAGAGGGAGATGCAGGCCTGTGTGTTTGTGCATCAGTGCCTGCTTCGATCTCATGATGCTTATCACTGTGAGACACACCTTTTAAAGCCCCTTTCCCAGATTCTACAACACGGGGTTGAACTTGTCACTGCATGTGGGAATAGGCTCACTCATGACTCCTGCCTGCTGCCTCTTCCCCTCTCAGCCCTGCCCAGGCTCCTTAGGTCTTTCCAGGATAAACTGGTGGGCTTTGCCTGCACCCCATCAATGAGTACAGTGTGTGGGGACAGGAAATGATAATGCAGTTCGGCAGAGTCTGGACCCTGAAAGGCCTCATTGATCAGCTGGAAGGAGCCTGGGGAAACTTCCAAATCAGAATTTCTATTCTGGTCCCACCCCCTCCCAAGTTATAGAATCACACAAGAAAGGAAAGCTGCCCTCCGCCCCCCACCCCTGCCCGAGGACTCACTCTCTCCTGTCGCTGTCGGAAGGGACACAGGCATGGCGCAGCTGTCATGTGTTGACCCTGGCCCTGGAATGACTACACTTGTGGTCAGGCTTGTCTGAGTGGCTTATCCTCTGTCCCTATGCATACAGGTTCTATATCTACAGGCTCAGTTACTTTCAGATCAAAGAAATTTATTTATTTGTGGTGAGGTGTGTGTATGCCACATGTAGAGGACAACCTAAGGGGATTAGTTTTCTATGCCCACTATGTGGGTCCCAGGGATCGAAATCAAGTCATCAGGCTTGGCAGCCATCTCTCCGGCCCCAAAGGTACTTTTAAGTCAAGCATGACGACACATATTTATGAACCCAGCACTGTGAGGTAGAGGCAGGAAGATAAGGAGTTCAAGGCCATCCTCAGCTACATAGTTAGAGGTCAGCCTGGGCTACTTGAGACCCCCTTTTCATTTTTGGGCATCCACTCATATACTCATGCCCAATGGCTTTCTCAGTCACGGGGTTGGCTGACCTGACAAGACGACTCAGCAGGCAAAAGGTGAACTCCATGCTTGACGGCTTGGTTCTGTCTCCGGCAGCCATCAACCATCAACTTGGAACAGCTGCCCCCAGAGCCCCTCCAAAAGCCATGTTAGATTCCAGAGAGGGATCTACCACACAGGTGGCTGATCAGGTTATGGTGTTGTGCCCAACCTTGTTTGGTTATAAGGGGTCTGCTTGGAGATGCCCTTAAGTTAAGCAGGGGGCAGGCAAGCGGACATACATGCCCCTTTAAGTCAACCTCTGTTTCCCATATCTCCCTCATCACCTAGCCCCACCAAAGTAGGACAGGACAGGGAGGCTCCCGGGCCCTGCCTTCCTTGGTGACTGTTTCACAACCTGGCCCGCCAGCCACAGAGCTGCAGTAATTTCTCTGCAAACATTGGCTCATGTGCTGTTGGCCCCTAAGAGGGACCCCTGGCAGTGAGTGCAACTGAGTCAATATTTGATCAGAGCCGGGAAAGGCCCTCAGTCTTCCCCAGAGCACTTGGAAGGCGAGTGGGAGCACTCGAGAGCCGCTGGGGGCTACTTATTTACTCCAAGGGCTTCAGCTGTGTGGAAGAGCTTTTCTCTCTCTTCCTTATTCGTCTCTCCTGCACTCTCCACCCACGCACGCACGCACGCACGCACGCACGCACGCACGCACGCACGCACGCACGCAACGTGGCCACACTTAGTTCCCAGCTCTTGAATAGCCTGGTTAATGATGGCTGAACAAAGCTATAATCCCTGAACCATTAATATTCAGCCCTGGAATGATGTGCTGGGGTGTATGCGGATTCCCTCACTGGATTTTTAGAATTGGAAGAGTTCTTTTCTGTAAGGTGTATGTGAGTGTGTATCTGTGAAGGTACTGTGTGTATGTGGGGTATGCAGACATACACACATGTGTTCAAGTGTGCAGAGGGTACAGGAAGACCTTGGGTGTGAGCCATCTTGTGCTATCATTCCTGAAAGACAAGTCTTTCGATGAGACTGGAGCTGGATTGGCAGCTCATCTCTGCTCCCCATTCCCACCCTGCCCCAAGCTCTGGGCTTGCAACTCAGGCGGCCATACTCAACCTTTTACATGAATTCTTGGATCCAAACTCAGGTACTCAGTGCTTGTAGGAAAAGCACTGACTGTTACCCTTTGAGCCATTTCTGCACTGAAGGTCCAGAGCTACAGTTGTTTTTATTCTAAGGCCTTTGCTTTCTAGGTAAAAAGCTACTAAGTTTTCTATTCATGGAAAATGTTCTGTGAGTCTATATTTGTGTATGAATATGTGTATGTGTATGTATGTATGTATGTATGTATGTATGTGTGTATGTATGTATGTAAGTATGTGTGTATGTATATGTATATGTATGTGTGTATATATGCATGTATGTATGTGTATATGTATTGTGCGTGTCTATGTACATGTATATGTATGTATGTATATGTGTATTATGTGTGTATGTATATATGTGTATGTATATGTATGTGTGTATGTATGTATGTGTGTATGTATGTATGTAAGTATGTGTGTATGTAAGTATGTGTGTATGTATATGCATGTGTATGTGTGCGTATATATGTATATATGTGTATGTATATGTATGTATGTATATGTGTATTATGTGTGTATGTATATATGTGTATGTATATGTATGTGTGTATATGTATGTGTGTATGTATGTGTATGAATGCACATGTGTGTGCAGGCCAAAGGCTGGCACTGAGTATCTTCCTCTTCATCTTGTTTATTTTGAGACAAGGTCTCTAACTGAACCTGGGTCTTGATGATTCTGCACTATTGGTTGGCCAATAGAGTAGAACACTGAGTCTAGATGAAAGGTAGTCATGCGTGTGTATGTGCATATGTTTGTCTATATGTCTGTGTGTCTGTTTATGTGTCTGTGTAGGTCAGAAGACCAACACTTGGAACTCAGTTCTCTCTTTGTCTCCTATGGATTCCAGGGTCCTAGCTCAGGTTGTCATGCTGGCCTGGTGCCTGCTAAAGGATCTTACCCACTGATATATAACTATTTTTAAAAGTTCTAGAAGGATGTACTCCAGATTGGTGACCATTACTTCTGGATGGGTATTAGGGACATCAATGGGAGAGAGACTTAGTCAAATGGGGAACTTCAAGCACATCTGTGAAAAACAGAATAATAATTAAAGAGAAATCTGGGAGAGGTAGGAAAGTGGGAAATCTACAATAAAAAAATGTCACTTGCAGTTGTTACAGTAATGGAAAACAATAGGGGTGGTAAAATTATATCATGAATGCATCTTAGAAAGACAGTGAAAGTAATAATTTAAGTTATCTTACCTCATTTTTCCTGGACCTTCATTCTAGCTCATTGCTGTGGAATGTAAGTAGTTAGATCTCATTATAACTAACCCCAAGGACCTATCCAAATTAACTTGTCAAACTGGAATCTTGTATTCAGATATTACTTAAAACCCATGAGCCAAGTATTAGAAGAGGCAGCCCGTTGACAGCAGTGCTCTGGTCCTGATGAAGTGGTGATGAGCCAGGTAGGGTCACAGTGGTTAGGAGCCGGATAGGGGCTCCGGTGAGGAGCATCCAGGACTGAGATGGCCGGGTTCCAAAACCCAAGCTCCAGCAAGCCTTACCAATTGATGACAAACCCTTGGATGAGCTCTTTAACCTCTCTGTGCCCCTGTTTTCTTATCTAAAAGTGAAGTCATTCTAAAGACCCGTCCCCCAGGATAATAGAAAGGATGAAATGACAGAGTCCATGTAAAGAAAGCCATTAGGAAAGGGAGGCAGAAGCTTCATGAGCTCAGAAACTTCACTCTAAGAGGAAGTAGCCGGGGATCCCCACCCTGACACAGGCTCCTTCCTGTGCCCCTAATGCAGACTTCACTTTGGCCAGATAACTTGTGGTCTGCTCTTCCCTGAAGACGCAGATGGCAGTGTGAGGATTGCCCTTAGAGAAACAAACACTTTTCATCTCCACAGTTTAATTACCGACTGCTTCCTCCCTGTTAGGAGGACACTGGGGTTTGTGTTTTGGTTTGTTTTTGTTTTTTGTTTTTGTTTTTTAAGCAGTTGTTGGTCTACAGTTTTTCCTTACCCTTGTTGTTGATAGAACATGGAAGGATTCCAAAGAAGCTCTAGAGGACTCCATTGGTCCCTGGTAATTCCCTTCCCACTGGGAACTGGCTTCAGTTCCTTTCCTATGCCTCTGGGACTCTAAGTGAACTCCAGCCGATCTCTTTCCCCTGGCAGGTTCTGCCTGAGGGAGGGCATGCCAGGGCAGGGGGATGACTGTGGAGGGATCAGAGGTGTGGCCCTGGGAGAAATGGTCCAGGAGGTCAGCTCAGGGTGGGAAAGCTGGCTGCTAACTTTTCACTTTTGAGTTACCTTGTAGTTGGTTCTACCAGAGGTCTTTAGAACTGGGGAGCTGAGTCCCCGAGTCTCCCATCCCAGGTACATGAGGCTTGCTGGTTCCTGTGCAGGTCCTGAACCCTGTCCATTTAAGACAGCTGGGGCTTCTCAGATCCAGAGGGGCTCAGAACCTTCCTGTCTTAGAACACACAGAAAGGGTGGCGCAGGAAGGGACAATGTTGGAGCAGGTTCTCACACATCTGTGAGAAAAGGGAAATAAGAGCCAGATGTTGGCTGAGGCTTGAGAACTGTGTTTAGAGCCCTGCTCTCAGGAGAACATTCTAGCTAGGCTTTACGGATGGATGCTCTGAAGCAGCTGGAGTTGTGTGGCTGCCCCTGCATCTAGGCTCCTCCACAGAAGCCAATGAGCTCCTCTTAGGAGGCTGTGCACATTGGGTTCAGGCACCCACCTCTTGGATACAGGACCTAGCAGATGTCAGGGACAACTGCATGACCCCCGCCTCTGGTGTGCGCTAGGAAGTCTGAAGCCAGTTCTGCCTTCGTTGCTCCCTTGGCTCTTCCCTGGGGTCAGGCCGGACTTATTAACCCACGCTCAGGAAGTTCTTCTTAGACAGGAAAATCATAACAGCAGTTATGGTGTCTTTTGTCTTCTCATATCAGCACAGACTGCTCATTGGATCTAAACTTCTAGGGGACATCTTGTGAGTGAGGACACAGCAGAGGGGTGCTGCCTATACCCCAAGTCCTGCTGAGGTGCTGAGAAATGTGTCTCAGCTGGGGAGATTTTCTACATGTGAATATCACACTATGAAAGGTACAGATTGTCCATAAAACTGGTGTTAATATTCTCACAATGAAAAAAAAAAAAAAACCTGTTCACTGTGGAATGGGTAGAATTGGGTTTATAGTTAGAGGTCTTTAGAGACAACGAAAGGTGATTAGTGCCTAACATTCAAGTTACCTTGTCCTAACATGTCCACAACGGACAACATTCATTGATCCCACATTGTACCTTACCAAGTCTATGACAGACATTGTTAATTGATCATGAGTTTATATGCATCTCAGTCTCTAAAAGAACAAAGCCAGGTATCTTCAGGATGTTACTCCCGACCATTTAGCAAACAACCTTTGAGGTGGAGCTGACTGGCCACCTTCTCATCTGTCGCCATCCTCTTATTTGATGAATGAGCAAATTAGATCCCAAGTCTAATTTGGTGTTGTCCAAAAATCATAGCACCAGGGGCCTGGGGAGGTGGCCCAGTGGTCAAAGGGCTGGCTCTGCAAACCTGAAGGTCAGTGTTGGATACCTGGATACCCACATAAATGCCAACTAGTTGTGGCTGCTCTCCTGTAATTCCAGCAGAGATGGGATCACCAGAGCAAGCTGGCTAGCAAGACTAGCTATATCAGCCAGTCTTGTTTGTTTGTTTGTTTGTTTCAAGACAGGGTTTCTCTGTGTAGCCCTGGCTGTCCTGGAACTCACTCTGTAGACCAGGCTGGCTTTCGAACTCAGAAAGACGCCTGCCTCTGCCTCCCAAGTGCTGGGATTAAAGGCGTGCGCCCCTCACCGCCCCATATCAGCCAGTCTTGATTGACAGACCCTGCCTCACTGAATAAAATGGAAAAACTATTAGGAATGATCCATCCCCCAAATCATCCGCAGGTGTCCACGTGTGTCCACATCCACACATATTTGTACCTACACACATGTATAATATGTATTCGTACATGTTTTAAAAAATGGAAAACGTGAAAAAGAAAACAAACAAAACCTTCTCCGAATCATGGCACCAACAAGCCAGTAAGACTTGTGGTGCCCCGCCCCCTTTGCCCACCCTCTGTCCCCACCCTACCCCCAACCCTCACAGCTTCTAGTTCACTCCAGTTGGGATCTTTCTAATTTTGGTGAGGAGGGCAGGAACTCCTGATGCCTCATCATCGCGCTGAGACGTCTGCTAGTGGGGCTTTGGGTGACCACTCTCTTGACAGTACCACAAGCAGAACTCTTGGAGGCTTCTAGAAAGGTCGTCCCACGCAGTCTCTCCTTGGGCTGCCTGGCCCTCAGCCCACACCACCTCCCTCTTACTGAAGAACAAACCCAAGTTCCACCGGGGACCAAGTCTGCATGAGTCAGCCCACGCCACCTATGCCTGCTCGGAGCAGCACACCTTGTTTAGCTGGTGTAAGGTGCTGGGGTGTGTTTGGGTGTTGTGCTCAGGGAGGCCTTGGAATGCAGTTGCCGCCCCACGCACCTCCCTCCTTGGTCCCAGGCTATAAGGCCTGGCCTAGAAAATTCAGTTTGTCTTCACTGAGCCCCTGTGCACCCTCTTTGGAGGGAGGCTGGTGAAGAAGTGTGTGGGGAGAGGTGGCTCACTTCTCCAGGCTGGAGGATGAAGGGAAGGAAGCTCTTTGGTGGTCAGGTGAGTGAGTGTGTGTGTGTGTGTGTGTGTGTGTGTGTGTGTGTTGTTTGTGTGTGTGTGTGTGTTTGTGTGTGTGTGTGATCAGTTCATTCTTTTCCTGCCAGAGATAATTTCATGTCTGTCCTGGAACCTCCTGAGGACCTCAGAGGCAGGCTGACAGCCCTGGTTAAAGTGGGAGCATCAGCCAGTGGAAGATCCAAGTAGGACAGAGTTGCCTCGGTGAGGATGCTCAGTGTGGAGTACCCATATGGGCCTATGTGCCGTAGCATCCTATCCGTGCCGGGGCTCCCTGTTGGAGGCCCAGAGGTCTTAACATCCTGTTCTTACTAGCTCCAGGTAGGGCGGCGTTTGTTTTGCTTTTGACTCCGATGGAACTCTACGTAGGGGGCAGCTAGGATAAGGGATGACCACCTGAGTTGTGGGCCTCTAGGGGGAGAGTCGGCTCATCCCTCAGGGAGACTTGAGTGACATCAACCCTGCCTCAGCACCCAGCCTCCAGGGGCTGAGTGAGCCTCAGCCGCTCTCCAGCATCCCTGGCTCTGAGGGATGCTTGTTCAAGTGAGACTGTGGCAGGAGTTAGTTACTGAAGAATGAGCTGCTGCTGTTACAGCTAGAGTCAGGGAAAGGGATTCAGGGCCTGCCCCGTGAACCTCCTACTGTTGGATGACATCTGGCTCCCAAAGGGCTTGTAGGATTCCTGGTGACAAACTCCTGTTGTCCTGAGTTGGGTGATAGAAGCTTCACTTGGGTTTGGGCGTTGGCCCCACCTCTTTCTGCTGATCGACTCTAGGCCATTACTTCACCTCTACAACTCTGCACAATTGTATCTGCAATTGCTGGTTTTTGCAGAACCTGCCTCTGTGGCTGTGAAATATTTGAAAGGACAAAGCAGGGGAGATGGTCCTCACCGAGCCTGGAGCAGCCAGGGAGCATTACTATTATAGGACTGTGGATGTAGATTCTCTGGAGGAGAACGCAGGGGCTCCAGGTGACTGCGAGTGCCTGCCCACCTGGACTTAAGGAATGGTTTCCAGCTATAAAAGGGTATTGGGCATCTCTGCCGCCTAGATGAGCGAGCATTCCTGGGTTGGCTAGGGGACAGTTTTCAAGGCAGCCAGGGCTTGGCTCTGTCTGCTAATTAGGGCGCCTTCATCTGTTGCCTGGCAGAACAGAGTGGCCAGTTCAGCCTTGCTGGAATGCCGGAGGATGGGGGAAGTGGCTAGGCATGGGGGATGGGGGGGGGCATGTAGGCTAAATAGATGACATTCAGATTTACAAAATAAAATTGAAAGAAAGGAAAACTTAAACAGGAAGCATGTGGCTGGTGTCTGGGCTGGCCGGGAGATGCTTGCAGAGGTGGCTCTGTGTGTGACAAGCTGGCCATTCTTCCCACTGTGTCTCCCAAGGGCACCTCTGTGAAGGCCAGCCTGTCTCCCTCCCCAGTGAGACAGGCTTCTTTTGTCTTGGGTTTCCTAGTGCCTCACTTCTCAACTTGGAGCCATAGGAGGAGGACTCGCTACTGGAAGGGTGGAGAGAACCCTTGGTCATGTGCCCAGTGCCTGCTGGCCGTGCCCACTCCTTTCTCCATCGGGGCCGTTCAGTGAAGCTGCGACCAAGGCAGAGGCTCTGGGTACAGGCCACAGTTCTAAGAGACTTGTGCAGGAGGACTCAGATCTATACATCCCACCTATTGCATCATCAGTTTTTAGTGCATGCTGGGAAAGGATGGATGCCTTCAGAGGGCCCTTCTTTCTCTCCCGGGCGAGAATGACTGCTTCCTGCCATCTGTGGGCCATGCTATCTGTGTCTGGGCCCCTGTGAATGCAGTGAGCTAACAGTGACCTCTCCTACTTCTCCCTACTCTGTCCCGATGGAGTTACCTATCTGTTCCACTGACTAACATCTTCCCTGCTTCTCTAGGGTCATGCTTGTCCTATTGCTAATTTATTTATTTATTTATTTTTTAAATCAAAAATAGACATTTGCCCAGTAAATGGAGTGGCTCTTGCAGGGTCAAGCTGAACCCCAAATTTCCACAGCCGCCTGCATTAGGTGGCTTTAGGAGCAGGTTTTCAGGGTTTACCTGTGTCAGTGAGTGGAAGCTTTCTCTAGGCCCAGCTGCTGTTGTCACCTGGAGAGTGGGCAAGAGTGAACACCCGAGGGAACTTGCGGAAGACTATCTAGGTGCAAATCATTGTGTCTGGATCAGGCCAGAGAAGGGACAGCTGGGCTGTAGACTGGACTGGAGGCAGAGGGCGTGTCCAAGTGGATGTTGAAGTAGGTAACCCTTGTGAGTCATACTTGTGCATCTACGGTCCCATGCTCCTAAACCAGCTGTTACCTAAACCTTTCCCCACATCCTCCCCTTTCCCAGCCCTTCCTCCTCCTCTTCTTCCTCTTATCTCTTTTCCCCCTTCCTCTCAGTCCTTGCACTGTCTCTCACCCAGAGGAGCCTCTTGTTTCTCGAGGCCACAGCCTTCTTTCCAGGTCTCCTCAGCATTCTAGGAACATTCCCGTATTACAGTCAGCTTTCTTGATGGCAAATTTCTAGGGCTACATAGTGGTGAGACCCTGCTACAGAGCCCTGTCCCACCCCTGTAGAATATGCCAGTCCTCAGTGGGCCTCTCACCTAGAGCTGACACGAGTAACATTTTGCTGTGTTATTGAGAAGTGTCTGTAGATCGAGTATTAGATTGCCTTCCTCCTGCCTTGGGTGGAGAATGGCCTTGGGAGGCTCTGCCCAGCAGACAGACCATGGTGGGGAACAGTGCTGGGAAGTCCTACAGAGCAGACAGACCAGCAACTGGGACCAGGGGCGGGGCTGAGGATTGCAACCCTGAGAGGAGGCCAGACTCAGGGGCTCTTGGGGAACAGAAGAGCAGAAGCAGGCCTACCTGGGGCATGCTGGGAGGTGTCCAGGGCCCCCTACCATTGTGGCCACCAGAGTCTGGATCTCAGTCAGGCCTGCTGACAGGTGCCAGAGAGCTCACTGTCCCCATGATGATCTCCCTGTACTTCCTTTTCCTCCTGTTCCTCACTCTTGGTGGACAGGTACTCCTTCCTGCCTCTGTCAACCAGAAGGCAGGGCGGCTACTGGAGGGGTGACCTCTAGCTAGCCTGCGGGGTGGACTGGAAAGCACCCAGAGTTCAGGGACATTTTCCCAATGCCATTTCCTAGCTCCTTGGCAGAAGGACTTTTCCCTACAGGAAAGTCTCTGAGCTGGGCCCAGCTGGGCAGGCGGGTAGGCACAGCTCACTGCGTGGGCTGCTTTACAAGGCTTCCCTGGGCAGCTCCACCCAGCTTTTATTTTCTCTCTGGGATTTCTCTTTTCCCATCTGAGTTCCATTTTCCCCAAACTCCTCCCAACCCCCAGTGTAGGACAGACTGCAAGAAGCCCTTGCCTGAAGAAGATTCAAGAGGGAAATGACAGGAGACTCCTGTGGGCCAGAGATCAGCCTTAGTATACAGAGAAGTCACTAAATGCAGGGTCAGCACAACTTTGAAGCCATCAGACCAGCTTGTAGGAGCGCCTGAGGGATGGCAAGAGATTCAAGGCCAGTTGGGGACCACGAAGACCCAGGCATGCACCAAAGGCCCAGAAAACTGGCTCTTCCCCTCAGACCACCCACAGAAAACCATGCAGCTCTGACTGTGCCCTCCCAGCAGCTGAGACACCTCTTCGCCTCCCGGTCTCCACACTGCTCCTTCTCAGAGTGACAGAGGCTTTGTCGTACCATGGCCCTTCATACAACCATCCTGTGAGACCTGCTGTCTTTTCAGAATGAACTCTAAACTCCTGCCCCGACCCCAAGTGATCAGTTCATGTGCCATTTCTAGCTGATCCTTTTCCTTTACCGCCCCCAGCTCCTGCACATATGCACTAGAACACAAAGTCACACATACCACACACACACACACACACACACACACACACACACACACACAACCACTGCCCAGACACGGAACCCACCAGTACCTCAGAGCCTTCACCCCTGCCCCTGCTGTTCTCTGTCCTCCAACCCCCTTTCCCACATCTTTAACAGTGGGTCCCTGAGCACTCGGCACTCAGGCCTCGGGTCCTATAACTTGTCAGTGAGACCTCCTTTGACCACATCTGCCTACCTTGCCTTCAAATCACTTGTCTCAGCCTGTCATCCCATCAGCCATTGTTTACTCTGACTTTCCCCACAACACGTGAGCTTCAGGAGAACAAATAGCAACATAGCTTTTATTTTAATGTTTTACATCCTCTGGAACAGCGTCAGCTGGGAAATCCTTGTCAGAGACTTCAAGAGAGCCCTGTATGTGGGGTGTGCCAAGAGGGGCTGCACCTTCTTCCGGCTTCAAAGGCTGGTGTGTTCAGTTTCCACTCCTTCGGGCAGTTCTTGTCTACAGACTGCTATGGAGTCACTTGTTAAGATCTGATGGAATCCTTCGGGTAAAGAACATTAGGGCTCCTCAAGTTCTCAGAGTGTGGGCCCACCCGGGGCCGGTCTTCAGATTCAGGTTTAGGTGTGGCAGTGTGCAGGGTGATGTTGCACTTCCCAGGCTCTTAGCTGACATCTACTGCTGCTCTCAGGATCGCACCTTGAACAGTGACCAGGCCCCTGAAGGACCAATCCAAGCCTCTTTCTCCAATCTTTTTGTTTATTTGTTTGTGTGTTTTGTTCAAGTGTGCTCTTTGGGCAAGCTGATTGGTCGACGGTGGTGATAAGGAGGAAATTGGGTCTGGAGGACTAGAACATAAAGTCACACATGGCACACACACACACACACACACACACACACACACACATGCATGTATACACATGCATGCACATGCACGAGCACGCACACACACACACACACACACACACACACATGGCACACACACACACACACACACACGTGCATGTATACACATGCATGCACATGCACGAGCACACACACACACACACACAACCATTGCCCAGACACGGAGCCCACCAGTACCTCAGAGCCTTCACCCCAGGGAAGATGTGGAGTGCCTTGGAGAAGCGATACTCTTGAAATGTGGGCCACACATCAGGGATGTGGTGCCTGGCTGAGGAGGAAGGAGGTGGCCGGCCCCTCCCTCCAGTTCATCTTTGTGTCTCAGTGTACTTGGGACAGGCTTGTCAGATCAGGCTCCCCAGCTGTGGCTCATTCACATCTGGAGGCAGGGTGGGCAGGGGCTAGGAGAAGGATGGTTGGCCTGGTGTGGAGGGAGGTTCAGTACAGGCACCGGGCTGCCTGATTTGTGTGGATCCAGAACATTTCCAGGACGATTGTCTACATTTTGCAGTCTTTCAGCTTTCAATTTGGTTTGGGGGACCTTGATTAAACTCCCTGTATTGGGATAATCCAATTGCTGTCTAACAAACTTTCAATGGCTTAACATAAGAAACATTCATTTTCTGTTCATGTCCCAGAACAAAATAAGTCAGCAGAGGGTTCAGCTCCAGGGAGCTATCCGCAGACCCATCTTCCCGCTGGAAGTTACTAAGGAGAATGTGGGGAAATCCAGGGAGTTTGACTGGTTGTGCCTGGGGGAGGGGTGTGGATCTCACTCCTGTTCACATTCCACCAACCAGAACACAGTCACATGACTGTACTGCCAGCATGGGAGGTTGGGAAGTGTAGGTTAGATGTGTCCAGTTGTGTTTTGGCCACTGTGGTGGACTTTGGAACTTTCGATTCTGAGACACAGGCATCGACAGGTGGATGGGCGTGTGAACCGGTCTTGTGATAAGAGTGACGCTCCGAAAGTTTGCATGGCCACCCTGCAGAAGCCACCTGCAGATGGGGGGAAGGAGGGCTGTGGGGCAGTGTGCCGTGCTGGTGAGGACCTAAACAGCTGTGCAGTGCGGGACACGTGTGAGGCAGGACATACATGCCGGTGGTGCAGAGGTAGTGAACATGCTATGCTGGTGCCGCGTGGTTGCCGGAGCCCAAGGCTACAGCCTGCAGAGCTGCTGCTTACTTGGCACCATGATTACTGGGACCTTGGTGACATTTGTGTGGTTGTGAAATTTGTAATGGGAGGAAGGAGAGCGTTGGGGAGGTGGCCTCCTCAAGTTAGTAGTTCAGACAGTGGCCGGACCAGAACTTAAATGGCCTGTGTGTCCTTCACTGGACTCTCCTGTCCTTACAGACAGTAATAGTATCTGTGAGGAAGGCCTGACCTTATACTACAACCCCAGTGCTTCTGCTGCCTAGAAAACCAGCTTGGTTGGGGCTAACCCACATCCTCAGCTGCTTCCCACCCCCAGGCAAAGAGAATCGAGCTCCCGGAGAGCTAAGGCTCTCTTTCAAGAGGAAGGCTGGTGGGAACTGGGCTCAGCCTGGTCCGCCCTTGCCCTCTCCTCAGCCTATTCTTTATTTTTCCTTTTGCACCAGACATTTGTGGGGAAAGAACTTTTAAAGCCGGGAAAGATTTCCTCCCTCGTCTTATCTCAGCACTCGGGGAGGTAGAGGGAAACAGGCGAGTTCAAGGCCAACCTGGTCTACATAATGAGTTCTAGGACAGCCAGAGCTACCAATGAGACCTTATCTCAAAACACACACACACACACACACACACACACGCATCCCCCCAAAAAGAAAAAAATGACCAGAGTTAACAGTAGGGGGAAGAAACCACTGAAGTGTTGAAAGAAGGAGGTTGTCTTGTCATTTAAACATGTCCTGCCTGGCTGCTTCCCATCAGGAGGGCATGTTACAGACCAGACCAGAATCTCTTTGCCCTGGACAGCAGTTTGGCCCCAGAGATTGGCCTTGGCTTCATCTCTGCTCTCTGTCCCAAACTGTGCGTAGGATTTGATCCCATGGTACCCAGGGCAGTGTGGAACCACAGCCTTGGCCATATGAAGGTAAGGATCGGAAGCTAGGGCTGAGGGAAGGCTCCACGCCGTTCACCCCCTTTCTCCCATCCTCAGGGCCTCATCCCTCTTTTTCTTTTTTTGGCAGGGGTAGGGAATATTCTGGAAGGTTCATGTGGGAGAGGGAATTGTTGGCAACTCTGGGGAGAGTTTAGAAACCTCAGGAGAGGTCCCGGGCAAGGCTAAGGGGAAAAGCTTCCCTGGGGAAGAGCTGGGGGCACACAGCCTGGACCCAGCAGACTTCACCCTCCGTGTGCTCATGTTGCCAGTCGTACCCAGGCCTGGCACGGCGTTCCTCTGGCCATCTGCTCCCCCCTCCCCCCGAAGATGTCTTTTTTTACTGCCCCCACCCCCATCCCTCAGCCTCTGAAGCAGCCAGATGTGTCTTTCTAGAATTGCACTTTCAGTGTGTTCCTCCTCCGCCCAGCGTCCTCCAGGGACTCCCTGTTGCCTTGAGCAGGAAGTCCAATTTCCTCCTCTCCGATTCTGTCCTGTCCTCACCCTGCCCAGCACGCCCCTGCCCTCCTTAGGATCAGGACCCTCCAGCACTGGCCACCTTCCTAGGATTGAAGGAGGAAGAGCCAGGGAGAGCCAGCACTGGCTCACTGCAGACGTGTGAGCAGGGAAGGTGCATGCTCTCTAGTGCATGCCCATGCCCATGCCCATGCCCATGGCCTGCTCTCTTCTCCCAGAGCCAGGCTGGAAGCTGGATGAGCCCACACCCCTGCCTACTGGCACCGTTGCCACCGGCTTTCCTAGTGGTCTGCTTCCCTACCATTGTGCCTGCCCTTCCCCCTTGGCCAAGGAGAGCTGAATTGTGTGGACTAACGTGCTGGGACGAAGCTGAGAGCTCTAGGATGCTAAGGGCCGTCAAGTCATGGAGGATGGACCCTACAGGCCTTCCAGCCACTGACAGGAAGGGATGGCTGGGTCCAGCAGACTCTCCGTTTTCCTGAAAGTTAAAAGGCTGCATCAGAAATGGGATGGCACCAAAGAGCCAGGAGTCAGCATCATAAAACAGCGCAGTAAGCCTGCAGTATCTCACTTAACACCCCCCCCACCCCCCCGCCACTCTGTGGTGCTCGTCTTACTCAAAGATGATCTCCTGGCTAGTTCATGTCAACTTGACAGAAGCCAGGGTCCTCAGAGAGGAAGGACACTCAAGTAAGGAAATGCCCCCATAAGAGGCAAGCAAGCCTGTAGGGCAAGTTTTAGATCAGTGATTGAGGGAGAGGGCCCAGCCCATTGTAGGTGTGGCCATCCCTGGGATGGTGGTCCTGGCTCTATGAGAAAGCAGGCTGAGCAAGCCGTGAAAAGCAAGCCAGTGAGCGGCATCCCTCCACAGCCACTGCATCAGCTCCTGCCTCCGGTTCCTGCCCTGCACTGTGGTCCTGCTGTGATTTGGAACTGTGAGTGGAATAAACTCTTTCCTTCCCAAATTGTTTTTGGTCGTGGTTCTTCATCACGGCAGTAGTAATGCTAACTAAGACAGATGAGGGGACAGGGCATGGCCTAAAAGTGACCTTACCACAACCAAGCAAGAAAGGAACAGGCTGGAACTGTGACCTCGAAGTTCAAGGGTTCTGTGACTGACTAGCAAACCGTTGCCGCTCAGGGAGAGGGAAGGGATAGGGTAGTGAAGGGATAGGGTAGTGTGCCTGGGTTTCAGCAGTTCTTTCTGGAATGTTTCTGCGATGCCGTGGACGTGAACCAGTGGGGTTACTGATACCCAGAGAGGGTTTCCCAAGTCAGCAGGAGTTGAAACCCTCCTTCTTGACTCTTTCTCCTGCATGTATGCGGAATGAGACCACGGGAGTAGACTGGGGTAGCCAGCCTGCTTGGGTACCATACTTCCAGGCTCCAGAGTGAAGGCTCACAGTCTAGCTGGGATAATACCATCAGCTTGCCATTGATTTCCTTCTGCCCTGTGGCTCCCTCAGCAAGTGGGTGGGGGATTGGCCCAGCCTCCACCATGTTAAATGTAACACATGCCCTGGCCAACCCTACACACTGGCTGAACTCCTGGGATGAGCTGAGGCCTCCACTCTTGAGTCTGGCCCACGCACACCAGCTGGGAAGCTCCCTGGGGCTCTGGATACTCACAGCTGAGTAGAGCCTGGCCAAGGCAATCCCCACCATCTGCTTCCCAGTCTTCCCACTGGCTCCTTCAGAGTGGAGACTGCTGGTCAGACTGCACTGCTGTCCCCACCTAACAGACACGGAAACAGATCTGTGTATGTCTGCCAGCTCAGCCATGTTTATTCTTCGTGTTTACTAAATGGCTGTGCCCCACCACTGTGACTCCAGCCAGGCTTGTGGGAGGAGCAGGGCAAAAGGTTCTCTTTAGTGGTTACACATTGTGTGTGTGTGTGTTGGGGGGGTGGCAGGGTGAAGAGTGATGTGCCACCCATTCTGTACACTGACATCTAAGCCGCATGACCTCAGGACGACCATGTTTGGAACTAGAGTCCAAGCAGGTGTGATTCATTGAGATGAATTGGAATAGGCCAGGCCTCCTGTGCAGCAAGACTGGCAACCTACTAAAGGGACACTGGGTCACAGGCAGAGGCATGTGAAGACAAAGGTCTTCCACGGAGTGGCTTGTGTGGCCTCAATCACCAGAAACTGGCGAGAGAGGAGCAGCAGAGGCTCCCTTAGAGCCCTGACAAGGCCAAGTCATGATGGCAAAATAATCCAGTCAGAAAACACATGGCCTGGGGGCGTGACTCAGTGGCGTAATTGCTTAGCGTGTGCAGTGTCCTGGGTCTAATCTCAGGAACAATGTAAACTGTCTTTGGTGGCCCTTGCCTGAATTGAGATGTGGAGACGGGGCGGGGTGGGGGTGGGGAGGAATAGGGCAGCCTAGGGGGGTGAGGAGTGGGGGGGGGCAAAAGTTCATAGCCATCTTCGACTATGTCACATGGTTTAGACAAAGCCCAGCGTGGGCTATGTGAGATTCTGTCACAATACACACCACATGGGGGTGGCGTGGGGGGAGCTATATGCCAAGAAGTGAGGGTGGCCTCTAGAACCTGACAAGGCATGGGAAAGTTGCCCTCCTGGAGCTTCAGGAGGAGACAGCTCCATCCAGCTCTGCCTGACTGGATGGAGACGGCCGCTCAGTGAGCATGGCTGCTCTAGCAGGCTCTGAAGTAAGTCTCCTACCGCTCTGCACCCCAAGAGCCCCCAATAGTGTGTAGCAGTCCCCTCCAGCTGACTTCTGGCAATGACTTCCTCAAATCTCTTCACATTTCTGGGGCTATGTCAGTATGTCAGTCAGTGTGCCTCCTGTGCGTGTCAGCATGCCCACTGTGGAGGCGCACATGGACATCTACCTACCCTGGATCCCTACCACTTTGCCTAATACATGGTGGCACTTTGTGGCATTCACGGACAAGGCTGCTCCGTCCACTCTATTTCCTGTAGCAGTGCTGAGCTTCGCCAGAGCAAGCCTTTCACCTGTTCCTCCCGCCAGGCTGCTGTCTTTCGGTTCTCGAGCTGTGATCATTCAGGGCCCAGCTCCCTGGTCTTTTCTGGCAAGTCTGTTTTGCCCTCCCAGCCGCTGAACTTGTCCCTTCCACTACTCTGACTGTACGCGTGCCTTTCACCTGAAGCTGCTAGCTCTGGGTGGGCATCCCGGCTCGCTCAGCCTGGCCTGTGAATCACACTCTGGATCCTGCTTATGCAGCGTGTAGATGGCTGTGGTAAAGGGAGGGGATCTGGAGCCGTGATAGAAGCACGCTTTCCAGAATGTGCTCAAGGAAGATTTCTTTAACATGGTGCAGACTTCAGAAGCTGGAGTGGGTCTCTCTCAGCAGTGAGGAATGTTCTAGTACCCTGTATTTCGGCTTTAGCATGTTATGGGCCTATGACCCAACAACCAAGTCATCCTTGCCAGGTTAGAAGGATCCATCCCCTCTGCTCCTCCCTCTTTCCCTGGCTTCCTTAATGCTTGCATGAGGGTTAACTCAGCTGTATGAAGTGCTGTAGTAATGTCGACAGGAGAACTTGTATCCACCCCACCCACTCTACCATCCTCGGCCTTACGATCCGGGAACTCTGAGTGATAGCCCCACACAAGGCTGCCCCTTCCTGCCCTACAGAGCACCCAGCACCGCCATCTTCTTCTCCAGTCTTTTGTGAGTTGCCTAACACGTAGTGGCACTTTGTGGCATTCGCGGACAAGGCTGCTCCGTCCACTCTATTTCCTGTAGCAGTGCTGAGCTTCACACGAGCAAACCTTTCACCTGTTCCTCCCGCCAGGCTACTGTCAAGGGTTTCATGACTTATCCCATCTAGGGATTAAGTTGTTCTTCAGTGAGAACCCAGACAAAGGTCCAAAGGTGTGCATCTCTTGAGACATCTCTGAGACTGTGTATAACTTCATAGTGGTGGTGAACGTCAACAGTTTCATTTCTTCTTTCTCAGCCTTTTAAAGAAGCCTGTACTAGGGACTGAACCCAGGGCCTTGCACACAATAGGCCCTGGGTTCTTCCTTTTCATACTTTGTTTTGAGACTGGATCTCACCAACTGGCCTTGAACTCACAAAGTAGCACAGGCAAGCCTTGAACTTTGCATCCTGCTACCTCAGCCTCCCAAGTAGCTGGTATTGCAGTCTGTACCACCAGACCCTTCTAGAGTTCAATGCCTCTCAACAATCTGTGTGTGTGTGTGTATACAAATAACAAGTGTAAATGAAAGCTGAGTAAAATCTTCATTGACAATACATGCTGCACAAATTAAAGAGTAGAGTCTAGGCATGTGGTAGCATGCCTTTAGTCCCAGCACTTGGAGGGAAGAGGCAAGGTGAACTCTGAGTTCCAGGCTAGCCTGGTCTATAGAGTGAGTTCAACATAGTGATACCATGTCTTACCAAAAAAAAAAAAAAGTTATTTCCCCTGGCTTGGTGTGTGAATTCTATGCATCCCCCCTCCCCCACCTCATATGATAGTGGTTCTCAACCTGTAAGTCTGACCCCTTAGTCACAGGGGTGACCTAAGACCCATCAGAAACACAGCCATTTACATTATGATTCATAACAGTAGCAAAATTACAGTTGTGAAGTAGCAACTAAAGTAATTTTATGGTTGGGGGTCACCGTGACATAAGGAACATGTGGTAAAGGGTCGCAGCATTAGGAAGAGTGAATACCACTGTTTTATAGAGATTAATCAACCTAATTTTTTTTTAATTGCAAAGGATCTAGAATGACTAATTTTGAAGAAGAGAGGCTTATTTTAAGACTTATCAAAATTCTACAGAAATAAGAGAGAATGATATTGGGTCATGGAAAGCACAGAGTCCTGAAATAGCCTTGAGTTAATTGCTTTTTGACAAGAACTTGGGCTAATTTAGAAGGCAGAAGAGCCTTCTTGGCAAATGGCTCTGAGGTGATGGGACTGAAATGTATGCTGACATTCAATGTCAGATCTAATTGGAGCAGAGAATTCTGCTGAACTCCCTTGGCTCCTAAATAAGAGGATCTGTGGGTAATCACTTTCGAGGCGCCCCGTCCCTCCCTGTCTACTGTTTATGTAGCATCAGTGGGTCAACGAGGATGCCCAACTGTTCAGGAGCAGAGAGTATTTATTCCCTCTTCAGGGTTTAAATCAACAAGAGCGAACCACAGGACTGCGACTGTAGCTCAGTTAGTCAGCAGAGAATCTCCTAAGCGCCCAAATCCCTGGGTTTGATTCCAAGTACCACAAAAAACAAACGAACGAACAAACAAACAACCCCCCCCCCAAAAAAAAAAAAACAGCAGTGGTTTTGCAGGTTTGTAATCCCAGCAGGTGGAGACTGGGATATTAAAGGTCAGCCTCCTGTTCTGTACATAGTGGGTTTCGGGCCAGATTGATCTCCATAAACCTCGACTGTCTCTGAGAGGGGTGGGGGTGGGGGTGGGGATATAAATCCCAAAAGGCTGTGTCGATTAGTCAAATAGGATAAACAAATAGGAAGTACTATCAGGATTCGAAGTGAGGAGGTGGTGACCTTTGCCTGGGACCTCCCTAGAGGGCTCTTAAGGAAGGCCTCACAAGGAGGCGGTCCAGGAGCAGAGGGGCCTGGGAGAAGTACACTGTAAGGAAAGTTGCATTTGCTGCTGTCTGATTTAATTTGCCTTGGGGTAGCCTTGGAATGTGGCTGAGGCTAGCCCCGAGGCTTGGGCTTTCCTGCCTCAGCTTCTATAAAGTGCTCGGAGCCTCCCGCTTATGCTTCCCGTGGTGCGCAGAGACCCCAGCATCTAACACTGGAGCTGCCAAGTCCACAGTGGGCAACACAGACAGACAAATGGACCCTTGAGGTCTCCTTGCTCTTTTTTGTAATGGGATTTGTGGGCCAAGGAGCTCAGCGAGGTGTAAACACTGGGGTTTAAGTCACTAGGAACTCCTCCCTCCCAGCAGGCAAGCAGTTGGGCCTCTTGAGTTACAAATGTGCCCTAGTTGGGTGGGACCTGCCTCCTCTCTCCCCGGTGGTTTTGCTGCAGAGCCCTGCCAAAGGGGAGCTGTCGAATCAGCTATCTTGGGCAGAGCCAGCTCCTGGAACCAAGCTGTCCTGTATCTCAGGACCCAGCCCTTAGATAAACAGCCCTGGCTGAAGAGGTTGTGGTGCGGTTGCAAAGGCTGTGTTAGCCAGGAGCCTCTCCTCCAGGAACGATCCGGGCAATGAGACCTGCTTCTCTCCCAGGCTGACCCAGGGCCTTCTGGGAGACAAGAGAATCCACTAGCCTGAAAAGGTGGTCACCTAACTCTATGCTGGATGAAACCCTTTTCCCGGCCCATGCTCCTAGGCTTTCTTCTCATGAGAGCCTGGCCAGGTCTATCCGGGAGATAACCCCCCAGTATGCTTTTCTCTGTGGAATTCAGCCTTACACATCAGACTCTGCAGCTTGACGATCCAGCACAGATGGGCCCACCGCCCACCATCCAGCCATCTTAGGCCTAGACCTTTAACTGCTGCCCTGCAAGACTGCACACTGTGGGCATCGCATGCTGCTGGCTTAGCTCTGTTAGGCTGCCTTTATTTGGTTTGCTCTGGATTCAGGGCCAGGGCTTTTGACTTCTTTGAAAGGCGGGCAGAGAAAACACCCCTGGCTGGTTTATCTGTGCTTTGTGTTCATGGCACATGGGCTGTGTGACTCAGTGACTGGGAGGGCCTACTCCAAGGTTCTGCCAATTTAGCTGAGGTGGATTAGATGACAGGTGTCTAAACCTGAGGGCTCCCTGTGTGGAGTGAGCCTGCTGGAGGCTCACAGCTTTGGGGAAGTCCTGTGGACCCAGAACTCAGCAGATGGTCTCATCTTGGCTGGGGTGCCGAATGGATGCTGGACTATGTCAGAGGTATACCAAGAGGAAGGCAGTGGGCAAGGTACCCTCCCCCCCACGCCATCTAGAGGCAACCTCAAGTCTGCCCCCACTCTTGCTGGGCTATCAAATGACCCTGCACCCCCAGGAGGTGCATAAACCCATGGTGGAAATTTAGACTGCACTTGAACTGGGAAAGTGACAGGGACGTGACTTGTTGCCGAGACTGAGCCCTCCTCCCCCAGAAGCCTCCCCTGCAGCTGTGGAGTTCTTTACCTGGAGCCGCCTCCCCAGGTCCAGTTTATACTTTTAGGAATCCTGTGCCCTGGACTAGTGCTGTCCAACAGGAAGTACAGTGTGAGACGCACGCCCAATAAAAGCAATTTCTAGTAGCCAGTGAAGTTAAATTTTAAACTAGATTTTTTTGGGGGGGCTGGAAAGGTGGTTCAGTGGTTAGGCATACTTGCTATTCATAAAGAGGGCCTGAGTTTGTGTTGTAGTCCCACAAGCATCTGTAACTCTAGGTCCAGGAGCTCTGAGGCCTCTGGCCTCCACTGACACTTACACTCACGTGCGCACTCAAGCACGCACACACACACACACACACACACACACACACACACACAAAGATAAAATACAACAGATGTAATTATTTTATTTATATGTTCTGGAGTATTCTCGACATACAATCAACACCAAATTCTTCTTTTTCATTTTTTTGTTTTGTTTTTTTGTTGTTGTTTTTTGTTGTTTTGTTTTGTTTTGTTTGAGACAGGGTTTCTCTGTGTATCCCTGGCTGTCCTGGAACTCACTCTGTAGACTAGGCTGGCCTCGAACTCAGAAATCCGCCTGCCTCTGCCTCCCAAGTGCTGGGATTAAAGGCGTGCGCCATCACTGCCCGGCTTTTTGTTTTTGTTTTTGTTTTTGTTTGCTTTTTTAAATTCTTCTTTTTCTTTTTCTTTTTAAAGGGTTCATGGCTGTATAATTCTTTTTTTTTTTAAGATGTATTTATTTATTACATGTAAGTACACCGTAGCTGTCTTCAGACACCCCAGAAGAAGGGGTCAGATCTCATTGCAGATGGTTGTAAGCTATCATGTGGTTGCTGGGATTTGAACTCATGACCTTCAGAAGAGCAGTCGGCACTCTTAACTGCTGAGCCATCTCTCCAGCCCAATTCTTCTTTTTCAAAAAAATTGTATGTATATGTGTGTTTCACCTGAATGTGTGTCTGCGTATCACATGTGTGCATGCCTGAAGAGACTACCAGAAGGTGTTGAATCTCCTGAAACTAGAGCTACACATGGCTGTGAGCTGTATTGAGAATCAAACCCAGGTCCTCTGGAAGAGCAACTGGGGCTTTTAACTACAGAGCCATTTCTCCCACCCCAATATAAAATTCTTAATTTTATAAACTTCCCTCCCCTCCCCTCTGCTCGCCTTTCCTCCTCTCCCTTCCTCCTCCCCCTCCCTCCCCTTTCCCTGTCTCTCCTCCCCTCCCATTCCTCCCTCTCTTTTTTTTTTAAAAGATTTTATTATTATATTTAAGCACACTGTAGCTGTCTTCCGACACACCAGAAGAGGGCGTCAGATCTCATTACAAATGGTTGTGAGCCACCATGTGGTTGCTGGGATTTGAACTCAGGACCTCTGGAAGAACTGTCAGTGCTCTTACCCGCTGAGCCATCTCGCCAGCCCCCTCCCTCTCTTTTATACCCTTTGTCCAGCATGTTTTACACGTACAGCCCATCTCTACCTGTGCTGGTTGTATCGCAAGTGAGCAGTGTCCTGTGTAGACAGAGCCCACCGTGGGTAATGCAGCTGTACAGCTTTGTAACACACAGTCCGCACATCAGCAGCTTCCATGACGCACCGGAGCTGGCGAGAAAGGGGCCTGGGCTCTGACCAGAGCTGCATTCTCCTTGCTCAGTTGCTTCATCTGCACCGTGAAGGCTGTGAAACCCCAGCGTGAGAAGGCCCTGCTGACATCTGACTTCAGCCTAGCATGTAGAGGGCCTGTCGTCCAGAAAGCACTCCGTGTTTTAGGAGGAAAGGAATGAAAGCATGATTCTCCTGTGTCCCTCCCTGGCCACTCCTCCTAGCCCCATACCCCCTGTGCACAGTTAGCATGAGTTGGAATCTGAGGTCCAAAAGAAGAGATTGGAGTCAGAGACCCTGAAGTGTTAGAGCTGGAGGGTAATTGAAGTTTGTTCCACGAAGAGAAACTAGAACTTACAAAAATCGGGGCACAAGGAGAAGGGGCAGTCAGAAGGAAAAGAAAGCCAGGCACACTTGTAATCTCAGCCTGTGGGAGGTCAAGTCAGGAGCACCAAGAGTTCCAGGCCAGCCTGGGCAGAGAGAGAGTCAGTTCAGAGAAGCACATCACTCCAGCCCCAGGTGTCTGGTTGGGCCTTCCTTTGTCCTCAGGTATCTCATGCTGTCCACCTCAGACAGCTTATGGAGTGACTACCTGGAGGCCTGGTCTATGCCTGGTATTATCTATCCTCAGTATTTTGGGAAAAAAATCGTTTATAAATATGTAGAGGATGAAATTGAAAAGAATATGTTGTTTTAAAGGAAGCATTGCGAGTCACGTGGTATAACGGTGTTTATTGTAATGCTGTATATAGCAATGAGAGGTGAGAAACAGTAGCAGGGTGATGGGTAAAGGAGTTTTCGGCCAGTCAGACACTGGAGTTCTCTGTCATAATTTAAAAAGGCAGTGTGGAGTATGGTCAGTCATGGTGGCACAGGTAATCGTAGCATTTGGCTGGGTGGATAGCCTGAGCTACACAGTGAGACCAACAGAGTGTTGGGGGCTGGAGAGATGGCTCAGTAGTTAAGAGCACCACTGACTGCTCTTGCAGAGGTTCTGGGTTCAAATCCCAGCAACCACAGTGGTGGCTCACAACCATCTGTATGTGTCGGATCCGATATGCTGTCTTCTGGTGTGTCTGAAGACAGCAATAGTATACTCATAAACAAACATCTTTAAAAAAAAAAAACCAAATGGGAATGTTGATTATTGACATAAGAAGTGGGCATGTAGCCCAGTGGTAAAGCACTCGCTTAGCACGGCCAAAAATGCTAATATGGAAGTATGCATCTGTGTGAAAAAACGTTCAACACGTGGCACAGGAGGATCGATGAGGTCATCTTAGTTTCACGCATAGAAATAAATTAAGTGACTCCTTCTCTTTTACATTTTTTTAAAACAATTTTTGTTTCTTCATTTGTGTTTTCCTGAGACAGTTTTGTTATACAGCCAGACTGGCCCTGAACTCTCAATCCTCAGATCTCAGTCTCCTGAGGGCTGAGATTAAAAGCATGTACCGCCACCGCATCAAGGTTCCTTCACCACAGACCCCACACACAGCTGCTCTTGTAATTTCTAGTTTCTCTGCACTGAACAAGAATGACTCCAGTAGTGCAGAAGAAAGGTGCAGAAATCAAGGGTTCGAGCCTGCACTGTATCCCAGCACTCCCAAGTCCAGGCTTATAATGCTGTAGCCCGACAGTTGTATTTAAAGGTAGCAACAAGGAATTATTAAATGTTCGGGAGTTGAAGTTAGGGCATTAAAACTCATGAGCCAGCTTTGGCTAAATACCTCTTTGGGGAAGTGAAAGTTGACTATGGTGCAATCTTGTTTTGAGTGGAATCCACCTAACTCTTCCTATGTGGGTTCTGAATGCTCCACAGAGATTAAGTAGTGATTATGAAAGAGACAGTCCTAAAACCCTGTGTGAAAGCTGATAGATGAATGGACATTCATTCAGGCGGGCATGCTCTCGCACGTGCATGCACAGTCCAGCACAGGAATTTTTCCACATCTTAGCCCCAGCCATTTCTACCGTGTGGCTCATTCACTACCCTCTAATTGAGCGCTCTTCCCAAAGGACTATTGGCCACTCCCCTCCAGGACTATTGGCCACTCCCCTCCAGGACTATTGGCCACTTCCCTCCAGGACTATTGGCCACTCCCCTCCTCTCCGTAAAATCCTTTAGTGCATCGGAGTCTTCACAGCCTCCATTCTCTATGGTGCAGCCTGGCCTGCCTTGCACATCGTATTGTCTGTCCCTCTGCCCTGTTTTGTGCCATGCCAGCCACACTGGCCTTTACCAGTGGTTTGAACTTCCGGTTCCCTTTCTAGAACACGTCTTACCCATAATGTTCTGCTTCCTCACCTCCTGGGGTCTTTACCTTTGCATTGGTCTTCCTCAGCACCCCAGACAGAAGATCCACATCTCACTTAGATATTTCAACTGTCTTCCTTCTTCTTTACAAGGCTTACCTTCCCCGACAAATGACCGATTTGTTTATTGTTCATCTTCCTGCACCAGAATGTAAACACCCTGAGGGCAAAGGCTGTTTTCTCTAATGTCCAGTGTCCTTAGTCCAGGATCAGTGAACATCTGCAGACTTGGGAGGAGTGAATGGATGTTAGGATCGTGTGACAGATCCCCATCCTGCCAAGGAAGCGCCTGATTCAGGTCACAGCTGGGATACGCAGAGCAGCGTGGCTGCAGGCCCTCAGCACACAGGGAGGGACCCAGGTCGTGTCTGTGTCTGTCCTGCTTCCCTGTTCTTCCAGTTCACACAGAACTTCAGCCCAGAATAGCAAAGGAAGAACAGCTGTTCCTGCAGGATCCTGGAAACCGTTCCAGAGGACTCGTCCCTGGAAAACAGTAGTGAGCTCAGTCAGGGTGGGAAGAAAGAAGCTGAGAAAGGGGGTCCCAAGTCATGAGGACCACGCAAAAGACTAGGCTCTGTTAAAATAACATCTACTCCTGGGTTTTCAGAGCAGTTCTGGAAGGTGGGGGGTCCATCTGAAGTATCAGGTGGGACGTTCCTCCCTTCTGGCCCAGGAAGGTTTGAGATGTGCAGGTGGCTGAAGTATTCACCCAACAGACAGATGGAATAAGAAGGAACTGGGCCCAAAGGAGCACCTGGAAGCCCAGTTTGGCCTACAGGCCTGTTGGTCCCTGGCCCAGCCTCACCCCGCAGTGTCCCCAGACCCCTTCTCCTTGCTGAGACAGTTTAGACGGCCGCCCCCTTTGATGCCTGGAGAGCTCTGGCCTTCTCCCTCTCAAGCTCCATGTGGTTTGTTAATGGACTGTGAAATGAGGGATTTTATCATCCCTGCAAGCACACTGTGGGATGCAGATGCTGTTCAGTGTTCTCAAGCCTCTGTCTGTCTGTCTGTCTCCTCAGATGCAGCTTCTGGATAAGTTTCCTATTGAAGGTGGCCAGAAGGACCCCAAGCAAAGGATTATTCCCTTTCTTCCAGGTAAGCTCCCGTGGCCCCGTGGAGGGCTGGGGATGGCTGGGAGAAGCCCCCCACCAAGGCCAGAGGAGGCTGCCTTTGGCATGCGCTGACCACTCCCACAGAGGGTTTGCAAGCCTCAGCTTTGAAGGCCACTGTCCTCCTCCTTCTGGCTTCTCTGGCCACTCCGGAATCGTCTCTGCCAGCCCTTGGTTTATGCTTTCTGAGGAGTTTCTGAGGCTCTTGAATTTGTTATCTTCATAAAAGGCTCTGTCTGAGAGGATAGGCTGTGTGTATGTATAATCCCAGTACTCCAAAGGCAGGCAGAGGCAGGAGGATCAGGATTTGGAGGCTACCCTGAGCTACATAGCCATTCCCAACAAAACAAAACAAAACTCCAAAGCTGAGCTTGGGGACAGCGAAGTGACTTTGGTAAAGATACTCGACACCAAGCCTGACAATCTGAATTTGATTCCCAGGACCTGCATGGTGGAAGGAGAGAACCAGCTTGTCTGAGTTTTACTCTGACCTCCACATGCGACCCCACCTCCACCCCCATGCACATAAAATAAAAATGAAATAGTAGTTTAAGATCTTCGTTAGGAACATAGTGAGTTCTAAACTGGGTTACACAAGACCCCCTCTCAAAAGGTTAACAGCACTGGGTGTCCTTCCAGAGAGCTCAGGTTCGATTCTCAGCACCCACAGGGCAGCTCACAACCATCTGTTTTAGATGCCCAGTACTCCCTGCCCCCATGACATCCAAAAACTCTCTTCCAGCATCCTTGGGCTTGAGGCAGGCATGTGGTACACAGATGTCCATGCAAATAAACCACTCATACACATAAAAAAATATTTTTGAGACAGGTTTTTTCTGTGTAGCCTTGGCTGTCCTGGAACTTGCTCTGTAGACCAGGCTGGCCTTGAACTCAGAGATCCGCCTGCCTCTGCTTCCCAAGTGCTGGGATTAAAGGCATGTATCACCACTGTCTGGTACACATGTGTGTGTATGTGTGTAATTTTAAACATATTTTATATTAAGTATATTTTACACACATACATATATATAATGTATATATTATTTTCTTAAGTTAAAAAGTATCATAAACTAACCAAGCAACCCAGAACCACAGAGAGACTTAAGTTCACCTGGGAAAGGATTACTAATCACAACACTGCTCCCCACGCCCTTAAATTGAGCATAGTCCCTGATTCTTTATGTCCCATAGGCCTTATGCTACGGTAGCACACTTCCCTAGCACTCCTGTGAATAGCAGAGACAGGATTTGAACCCAGCTTGGTCTAGCCAGTCACTGCAGCACCATTTGCAGCACCTGTTTCATGCAACCAATCATATGTATTTCAGAGAAAAACTGTCTCCGATAAGCCGTGACCTGCTATTACTGGGATGTCTGGGGTTTGAGTAGAGGCCTGTAATGTACTTACAGCATGTACATTATCCTTATCATTATTGCGGAGAGCTCTTTCTACTGAGAGCTGTATCATCGCTTCTCGTGACGGGTGAAGCTGGTTGGATCCAGAGGGGTTAATTAAGTACTCGAAAGGGGCAGAGCCGAGACACGAACTCGGGGCTCTGCCATGAACCACGAGGGGAGCACTGCCCCTGGCTTTCTGGGACCTCAAACCAGTAGATTCAGCTGGTTCTGAGAACAGTTCCCTTCACAGAGGTCTTCCTATTGGGTTAATGCTGGCCCTGAACCCTCACAGGTCAGCCTCTTGGATGAGCTGCCGGTTAGACATTAGTGACCTGTGGTCAGTACCTACTGCTGATTGGAAGTGGGTCCCTCACGTGGAGCGTGGCCTGTAAAGGCCCTCTAAAGGGTGTTCTTACCCGACCCTCACCGCAGGAGAGGTTACAGATCTTCATCTCCTTGCACTAGGCTTGTAGAGAAGGAACCGGCTCCCTGGATGAGTGGCCAGAGCCTACAGTGTGGGCAAGACAAGAACTGGCCAGGGAGAGTAGGTGTCTCACTGGTGCGTCCTCCACTGGAGGCAGAGCACCGCTTCCCCATGGTCTGCCTCTGAGTTCCGAGACTGGACAGCAACTTTGCACTGAGTCCAGGGCATTTGAGGTGTCCAGCATCTGGGGCTGCAACAGCCTTAGGTTCTTCCAGCAGTCTGGATGCTGCACACACCTGGGGCATAGTGGTCCAGCTGGCATGTCATAGGTGAAAGTGTCCCAGAGGAACATGAGGTCATCAGTACCACGTGGGTGCTGGTCTTGGCCCTGGGACTTGAGGCCGCTCAGGGAGGAGCGGGGCAGGGGACTCCTTCCTCTCTGTCTCTGGCCAGCACTACTAGGAAAGAGTTTGTCATCCTGTCTGCCTTATCTAGGAGGGAAGCTGTCTCTGCCGGGCCGAGTCGGGCAAGGGTATCCCAGCTACTTGAAAGATTGTTTTTCACCCAAGGAACCCTTGAAATAGTGAGGCGCATGAGCATTTCTACCATCAGAAGCTGGGCATGGTGGCGCACACCTTTAATCCCAGCACTGAGGAGGCAGATGCAGATAGAGCTCTGTGAGTTTGAGGCCAGCCTGGTCTACAGAGTTAGTTCTAGGATAGCCAGGGCTACACAGAGAACCCTGTCTCAAAAAACCAAACCAAAACAAAACACTCAAATTAGGATGTGACCCTCTCTGTTGTGCCACTGTGTGATACCAAGTTACCATTCCAGAAACACTGGCCCCTGATGGTACCCAGTGCCTCTTAGGGGACAGGCAGGGCATTATATAATGGCACCAGGTCAGGGATAGGGTTTAGGGGTTTGGCCAATGGCTGATATTTGTATATCAATTAAATCCTGTATAGAGGTTGTAGGTGCGCTGCTCTTAAGGCTCCCCAAGTTGTTCTCACCTGGGCTAAAACCTGTTTGCTGGATTCTGGGAATGAAGAGCCCATGGAAGGAACTAGAAGGTGTGGAGCCCACAAACAAGGGGAAGCTCTCCAGTAGGTGTCCTGGGAGAAATATGCACAGCTCAAGCTAAGACAGGGCACAGTGTCATTCAGGAGGCTGGACAGCCTGAGAAGGGGGGGCTGAGGATGGACTCCCCCAGGCCAAACCTCCAAACCCTGTATTGTGAGAGTTGTGAGCATGAGGGAGGCATGCTTATCTCCTGGCCAACCTCTATGGCTCTCTTTGAGCCAAGGCCCTGTCCTCTCTAGCCTTCACCCATGTTTCTGGTGTAGGGCTGGTCACGTAGCATGTGCTGTGTGAAGATTTGCTCACCAGTTTCCTCATTTACACACATTTTACCAGACTACTACTATATGCCTGGACCTGCACTGGCCGCTCCTCATTCCTTCCTCCAGGGTCACTGAGGGGCTTTAAGCTCCAAGCTGAGAAAAATCAACTCTGGGGTTAGCAGATGGCTCAGTCATACCTGCCACCAAAATGAGTTCAATCCCTAGGATTGACATGGTGGAAGGAAAGAACAAAGAGAGAGAGGGGAGAGGGAGAGAGAGAGGGGGGAGCAGACACAGACACACAGAGAGAAACATACACATACATGGGGGGAGGGGAGACAGAGACAGACAGACAGACAGATAGACACATACAGAGAGAGAGAGAGAGAGAGAGAGAGAGAGAGAGAGAGAGAGGGAAAGAAAGAAACTCTCTCTCTCTCTCTCTCACACACACACACACACACACACATTTAAAAAGAGAGATGTCCTCACCATCCTGCCCCACGTGGTAGAGCTTCATCCCTCTGAGGTGCTTGCTGTCTTCCCCTGTCTGAGGAAGACACTCATAGCCAGCCTGGGCGAGGCTTTGCTCTCGCCCTCCCCTGCTGCCTCCATACCTGCCAAGTTAGGCCCAAGACCAAGCATGAGTGTCCTTGGCCTCTCCCTCAGCTGCCACTGTCAATCAAGCATTGGGAGTATCCTGTTGGGGGTCAAGTGACCTGGAAAGGGTTTTCCCACGTGCCTTAATTGGCTGAGGTCATTGGCACTAAGTAATTATTTTTTGTGTGTGATTTTTTCATTTTGCATCATTACACATCCGGAGCTCTTAGGGTACCAGAGCACTATTGTCCTTCAGCTCTGAACCCAACAGGGCTGGCTACTGACTTTCTTTTAAACACACTCCTCCCTCCCTTGTTTTTGAGTGAGATAGGGTCTGAGGGTTTCTGTGGCTATGAAAAAACACCATGACCAAAAGCAATTTGGGGAGCAAAGGGTTTGTTTTAGTTTATAACTCACAGGGAATGTCCCATCACTGAGGAGGTCAGGACAGGAACCCAAGCAGGATGGGAACCTCAAAGCAGGAACTGAGACGGAGGCCATGGAAAAAGTGCCTACTGGCTTCTTCTCCACCGCTTGCTCAGCCTGCCCCAGGACCACCTGCCCCCGCCTGCCCCATGACCGCCTGCCCAAGTACGGTACTACCTATGATTGACTGCCCCCGCCCATTAGTAACTAATGAAAATGTCCCGTAGACTTGCCCAAAGGCAAGTCGTTTGGAGGCATTTTCTCAACTGTGGTTTCCTCTGCTCAGATAACTCTAGTTAGTGTCAAATTAATAAAAACCGCCCAGGAGAGGTCTGTCGGAGCCTGTGCTGGTTTGAACTTGCCGTGTAGCTGAGGATGACCTTTGAACTCTTTACTTTTCTTGCCTTTGCTCCCCCAAGTGCTGAGATTACAGGGATGCACCACTGTACCTGGCTTTAACTTTTAATTTTGAAATAATTACATACTCATGAAATGTTGCAAAAATGCCAGCCACCACACTCCCTCTCCGGCAATTCCAACACTGACTGCAGAGAGGTAGCTTAGCTCCACTGTAAGGAGGGTGGCCAGACGTTCGCCACCACCAAATTGCTTCCCACAGCCTTTTCTCTTTCAGATTTTGTTATTTTAAAATTATATGTGTGTCTGGGTATCAATCTGTGCGTATGCTTGCAGTACCTCCAGAGGCCGAGGCTGCTGCCATCAGAGTCCCCTGGAACTAGAGTCACAGGCAGTTGTGAGCAGCCCAGCATGGGTGCTGGGAACTGAACTCAGGTGCTTCTGAAAGAAGTACCGCAAGAGCGGTATGTGCTCTGAACGGCTGGGCACCTTCTCCAGTCCTGGAACATCTTAAATAAATAACTAGAGTATGTCATCAAAAGCAGAAAATTGCCATTGGCACCTTAGGTGAACTTGCCCGTTGCCCTGAGCGTATGGAAATGGTAGTGAGCAAGCTTGCAGCTGGTCCGTGCGGAGGACAGCAGCCCGCCAGAAACTACTCTACAGTCAGCCGCTCGGCATTGCTGTCTCCAGCCAAGAGCTATGGGGAGAACTTGATTTGGGTGAAGGCATTGTCTTGAAGCCTCCTGAACAAACTCTGCGGGATGAAAGCCACCATTTCAGTTGCCCTCAATCTTGGTTATTTTGATTTTCTTTTGTGAGACCGGGTCCCTCTATGTAGTCCTGACTGTCCTGGAATTCACTGTGTAGACCAAGCTGGCTCCAAACTCACAGAGATCCTCCTGCGTCTGCCTCCCCAGTGATGGGAATTAAAGGCATGTGCTACATGTTTTATTAAAAAGGAGCATGTGGGTTGGTGAGATGGCTCAGTGGGTACGAACACTGACTGCTCTTCCAAAGGTCCTGAGTTCAAATCCAAACAACCACATGGTGGCTCACAACCACTCTTAATGAGATCTGATGCTTTCTTCTGGCATGTCTGAAGTCAGCTACAGTGAACTTATGTATAATAATAAATAAATCTTTTGGCCCGAGCGAGTGGGGCCGAGCAGGGTTGACCAGAACAAGCAAAGGTCCTAAAACTAGGTTCTCAACAACCACGTGGAGGCTCACAACCATCTGTACAGCTACAGTGTAGTTGTATACATAAAATAAACAAATCTTTAAAAAAAAAAAAAGAGCATGTGAGCCAGGTAGTAATAGTGCATACCTTTTTTGTTTGTTTGGTTGGTTTTTTTTTTGTTTTGTTTTGTTTTTCGAGACAGGGTTTCTCTGTGTAGCCCTGGCTGTCCTGGAACTCACTCTGTAGATCAGGCTGGCCTCGAACTCAGAAATCTGCCTGCCTCTGCCTCCCAAGTGCTGGGATTAAAGGCGGGCACCATCACTGCCCGGCAGTAGTGCATACCTTTAATCGGAGTACTTGGGAGGCAGAAGCAGGCTGATTGATGAGTTCGAGGCCAGCCTGGTCTACAGAGTTCCAGGACACCCAGGGCTACACAGAGAAACCCTGTCTCGAAAAACAAAGCAAAAGAAGCAAAAAGAAGTACGTGATAAATTACGTTACAAGATGAAGTACCTCAAAAAGAAATGTCTTTCATTGAGGTGGTGCTCGCATGCTGACCCAGCGCTTAGGAGGCCGAGGCAGAAGGAGAATTCAAGGTTAGCATGAGCTACATATGAGTTCAAGGCCAGCGTGGAGCGTGGATTGAGATACCACTACTAGTAATGATAATATAATTTATTGTTATTATTAATTATTACTAATAGAATCTGTGACCTCTGGGTTGCTGAAAAGTGGACAGACCTGGAGCTGGGAGACTAGGCAGTCACCTTGACCCCAGGCTTTAGGGATAGGAACAGCATTGTAAAGAACTGTGACTGGATCAAGGTGTGGTGTTGCAAGCCTGTCCCAGCACTTGTGAGGCAAAGGCAAGGGGATCAAGGGTTCAAGGCCAACCTAGGCTATGAAGTGAGATCAAGACCAGCCTGAGCTACATGAGACATGGTCTCAAAAAAAAAAAAAAAAACAAAGCCAAATAAACAAACAAACAAACCCACGCTGGTTATCTGATTGCACCCTATTTGTGAGCCAGTTTATCCTACTGATTTCATGGCTAACCATATAAAATATAACATTCTTGAATCAGAGCCATCAGACTTTATTACAGCCCAACCTGAGTGGCGGGGGCATATTTACATCTGTTCTCACTCCCTCCAAGTTCCTGGGAGGTGACATGATCGTCTTGAGACATCACCTGCACACGCCATGGGTTGCAATCTAGGAAGGGAGCCTAGACGTCAGGGAACGCTCATTTTTTATTACAGGCAGGAAGCAAGCCTGTTTTTTACTGTGTGTGTGTGTGTGTGCGCGTGCGCGCGCGCGTGTACAGGCTGTTATCTCTGGAAAGATAATCCAAAGACACAAAATCTACTGCCTGTTTCGGAGGTGTCCACCTGAGAGCCAGGGACCGTAGTCTCCTGTGTGTATCTGGACCCGCTTGGAGGGGTGGGCAAAAGTGCTTTTTGGGTATTCCCCCAATCGTGGTTGAGTCAGCAGCCCCTTGGAACCCTCTGCCTTGTTTTAAAAGACTATTGTGGAAAACCCATCTCCTGTTGCCCATCCTGGGACTGGAGTCCATTTCCTGTACATCCTGAGTTTGCTGGCCCAAGGAGCCTCCCGGGGAGGAAATGGTCATTGCAGAGCAGAGCAGAGTGTATGTAGCTACTGATGTAAAAAGCAAACAACTGTGACCAGGACCCAGGGACCTCAGAAGCCAGGCAGTGGAGCAGAAAGAGCTGTACTGAGTCTGCCAAGGTGATGCTAGGGTCACCTTCTGCTTACGAGCTGTCTGTGCCTCTGTGCCGGCTCGCTTTACCTCTGGCCTTCCAGAAAGCCCTGGGAGTCAGCCCGTCCCAAGGCCCCTTGTACCTCCTGGTGAATGAGGTGTGGAGCTATAAAATGACTTGGGCCACAAAGTGACCCCAAAACTATAACCAAGGTAGGCGCTGCCAGCCTGAAGGCTGTGTGCTGACCTCTTTGGCCCACAGGATGGTATTTTTAGACAGCAGGCATGCTTGCTCCTTTTGTGCTGGCTGGACAGTTTACATAGCAGTTCCTCAATGAAGAGGCAGTTTGGAGCCACAGTGCGGGAGTGTGCTGGGTGAACTGGAGACACTGGCTTTCCTCTCCCTTACTCCGGAGCTCTGTGCAACAGATCCGGTGTTTGTTCAGCACCAAAGGAAGCAGGGGGGAAGGGACAGGTTTTAGCTAGCCTGAGGAGAGCTGACCCTCTTGCTCCCCTCTAGATGTCTCTCTTCATCTCCACCAGGCACTCACTGGCCTAAGGAGCTTTTCCCCAAAGGATCTAGAAATCAAGGCAAGCAAGGACAGCTCTGGTAGGGATGCGACATCTGAGAGTGAGGGCCTAGGAAGTTTCCAGACCCTGCTGGTAACCTGAAATGGCAGGGGAAAGACAGACTTCTGTGGTGAGGATAGGATGAACAGTGTCTCCTGGGAACACTGGGGCATAAAAGCCATCAACAGAATTACAGGCCTGAATCACGCACTTCCATCCTTCTGGGAAGCGCTGGGTCTCCTCTCGTAATCACAGCTCCCACTCTGTCATCTGGGGCCAGCAGCTCCCAAGGCCTGCAGTGAGCACGCTGCTCTGAGCTCCTAGGCTGTGTTCCTTCATTCCTTTCCTGACACAGGTATTTATCACACACCTACTGTGTGCCGGGACCAGCTATAGGCACTTAGGTAGCTGAGAACAAGATGCCAGGCTAGACAGGAAGGTTATCTTTCAGTCGGGTGTGGGGATGGCTCAGAAAGCAAACAAATGAACAATTTCCAATAGTGACAAGAACCAGGAGGAAAACGAACTGTAAGTGAGGTGGCCCAGGATGTCTGACTTTTCTTTGTTGGCCAAGAAAGGCCGCTGCAGAGGTGACATCTGAACTGAGGCAGGCATGGGCAGGTCATGATCCAGGGATGCCAGGCTAGGATGACCCAAGGGGGACAAAGGATTATATGTGAATATCAGCATGAAGCAGTGGAGGAGGGGCCAGGCCAGCTGACCACAGTGAGAGTTGGACAGATTGAGATGGGACCAAGAAAGCTACCCCTGAAGAGGGAGCACCAGCTCCACAGGAGTGTGTGAACGGTGAGAGCCCTCCCTGTCAAGGCAATGGGACTGGCCCCAGAGGCTTCCAGCCCCAGATCCCCCAGGTCTCTGCAGGCAGCAGCTTCACAGCGGGTCTTTCTGCTCTTGAAGGTGAACATGGATCGGGCCACAAGCCCTGTCCCTACTGCATCTCCATATTTCAGGGCCAGGAAAAACTAGCCACTTTGTCAAATTTTTCTGTTTCCTTTGTCCCTTGCTTAGAGTTCCCTCCAGAGGCCTTCAGAGGGGAGTCAGCCCCCCCCCCCCAACACGTGCCCCAGGTCTGTAGTCCCGGGCTGTCTCCGAGGACTCTTTTCAGAAACCTTTGGTTGAAGCAGATGCCCACGCTTCTGCAGCCCTGGACAGCCTGGGTCATTTGACATGCAGGAAATGTGCTCTGGCCCAGAAGCAGTCCTGGGTTGCAGCCCAGCCCCTAATCATGTGTGTAGTACCATAATTAAGCTAAGCCTAGCCACCAACCCTCCCCTGGCTTGTTGGCAGTACCATTCAAAGGGATGGGTGTGACCTCAGGCCCCTGTCACACACTCATGACCTTCCCCACCCCTTCACCCTGGAAATAAATAATTTCCTTATTGAAGGCCAGTGTTCTTTTACAAGGTCAAATCCTTTTACTGCTGTGCTTAGAGATAACAGTTACTTGCTGGTGTCCCCGGGAGTGGTGGTGTCAGCAAACTCACATTCAAGCAAAGTTACTCAGCCCAGGTTTGATGGTGTCAAAAAGGCCAGAGGGGAAGCTAAGGCGGGAGAACTAAGATAGGCTTCATGGGGTCTGTGAGAGCAGAGATGGACTAAGCTGAGCCTACAATATCAGCTCACACAGAGTACCAGGTAGGGAAGAGCTGGTGACCTCCACAGGGTTGAGCAGAGCAAGTTCCCAAAGGTCATGCTAAGGGCTGGGGGCTTATCCCTTCATGCTGAGATGTTTTAGGCTGAGAGATTTCTATCTTGAAAGGCTCCTTCAGCGTGGCGTGTGGAAAGACTGGAGGTGACTAGGCAGGCAAGGGATGAAGACTGCTTGGTGGAAGCCGAGGGAGGAAGACAGTTCTCAGGTGTATATTACAGGGACTGTGGACTGCAGGTGGGGGTCAGGGAGGGGTCAATGATGAGGTCATAGATCTGTCTGTCAGCCCTGATCAAAATACAAACCAGCATCTTACAGCGGCCCCATTTCAGACCTACACTGTGTTTACCATAAAGGGGGAAGAAGATGGCTTCCCCCCTTCTCTCTTCTGGTAGCCACTGCCTTTGGAACGTTTGAAAGGTGCTTTGTGAAGATGTAGTTGAGTTGGCAGAGTACTTACCTGACATACAGAAAGTCCTGGGTTCGATCCCCTGCACTGTGTGCACCGGGCGTGGTGGTGCATGCCTGTAGTCCCAGCACTCAGGAGACAGAGGCGGAAAGATGGAAACTTAAGCTCATCCTCAGCTACATAGCAAGCATGAAGCTAGCTAGCCTGGGTCACCCTGACTGGACCCACGCCCAAAGATGGAGCCCCAGCCTTTCCTCTCCTCTGGCAGGGCTCTTAGGGCTCCACCCTACCTTATAAAGTGACTCTCCATTCATCCCGGGCTGCCTGGCATCAAGCAGTGTAATCATCAGGCCCTGGAACTGCACTCCCCCCCAAACCCCAGCACTGACACCCTCTGAAAAGGCTTAGGCTGTCAGGCTGCCTGGTCTCCAAACCACAGATCTGGCCGAGTTGGGTTGGCATGGCCTAAAAGATGGAGTCTGTTCACCTGAATGGGCCTCCAGAAGACAGAGAGGAGCCTGGGAGAGGCTGCCCCGGCTATTACGCCTGGTTTATCTCTACCCTCGCGGGCTGAGTAGCCCATGAGGAGAATGCCCTATCTGTTTCCCTCTGGGACAGAGCACAAGGCACCAGGTTTCACCTTAGTGAGAAAGACCTTGGAAGAGCTCTGGGCTCAGATCTGCTCGTGTACCTGGAATTCCTATTCAATGCTACTACTAGTCTGAGTATAAAACACCACTTTGGGTTGGGGGTGGGGAGGCCGAAATGGGCAAGCACTGCAAGGTAATTAAGCACAGGGAGCCTTAGAGTCAACAGACTTGGGGTTCAAATCCCATCCCAGCCTCCCCCTCGCTTTGTAACCCTGGGCCAGCTCCCCCCCAGCATCCGTGCACCTTCCAGGTGGCCCAGCATCAATGGGAAGTCCACAGTGAGGCACAGTGAACACCCACAATGCCGTGTTGAGTGTGGTTATGACCGTGTGCTGAGCCCGCTCTGTGGGCCAGTGTCGGTGCAGCCTTCCGGAATCTTCTTCAGCCGCGAGAAGCAGACATAGGCACTTGAACATTGCTCAAATGTGGCTGGCTCTTGGGCGTTGTCCGGGAGCTCATCAATCATGCGGTCTCCACCCGAGACCTGCAGAATCAGGACTGTGTCTTACCAAGAGCCCGGGAAGGGATAAGAAGATACTTACTTAAGGCCCTCGCAGCCTCTGGGTGGGCCGCCCACTTTATCGTTAACACAGTGGATCCATCAGTGGATCTAGTAGCTGGCAGGATATTCTTGCTTACTGCACTGGTACACTCTTGCAAGAGAGAGCATAGCTGTCATTCAAAGCATGTCCCTGGGGGACCAGGAGTAACTTTTTTTTAATTGAATTGACTAAGTGGAAAAAGTTGTAGAGCCTTCCTCCAAGTCGTGGATGTGGAGATTATATATGTATCCCCCAAGAACAATGTCGGAGAATCAAGGATAAGAACCCATTGTCACCAGTGCAAAAGTGAAGACTAGAGTCCTGGCTGCGTGTGTCCTGGGAGTACTTGCTACCGTGTGAGACAACTGAGATGATCAGTTGAGGTTTGGTGTAAAAATGATGGGATATTCTTATAGGAGGGCTTTTTTATTTCTGTAAGCCTTGTTTCAAATTTTATGTTGTGTTTTTAGAAATAGAGAAATTAAGCCGGGCAGTGGTGGCACACGCCTTTAATCCCAGCACTTGGGAGGCAGAGGCAGGTGGATTTCTGAGTTTGAGGCCAGCCTGGTCTACAGAGTGAGTTCCAGGACAGCCAGGGCTGCACAGAGAAACCCTGTCTCGGAAAAAAAAAAAAAAGAAAGAAAGAAATATAGAAATTAGAGGCTGATCAGAGCCGCCTTTTCAATAGAGTCACATGCCTATAGTTAAAAATTTTACCTGATTATATTTTTGATTTTTATTTGCCACCTAGTGGCAGATCCTCAAATTGCAGGTATAGTGTCCCACAGGAAATACTTAACTTTCTGTAGGAAATTATATAATACCACAACTGCTGTTCCTAAACCATGGTTTCATATAGACTGAAAATGGGGGTAAAAGAAACCCTCATGGGGGCTGAAGAGATGGCTCAGAGTTTAAGAGCACTAACTGCTCTTCCAGAGGACCCAGGTTCAATTCCTAGCACCACATGTCAGCTCAAAGCTTTGTAACTGCAGTTCCATGGGATCTGGCACCCTTTCACAGATATCCCTGCAGGGAAAACACCAATGCACATGAAATAAAAATAAATAAGCTATTTAAAGGAAAAAGAAACCCTCTTTACCTTTGTTTTTCTGTCTGATGGTAAATCCCCCAAATTTCCGTTTGGAGCACCAAATAGAATCTTGGGAAATATTCAACTCTTGTTTTTACTTGTTCATTCCTAAACCTCAAATGGAAAATGCTTCTGGGCCTGTCCTTCTGTGCCTGAGAGCACATCCATTAACACCAACATAGTCCCTGTGCTTCATAGATTCCCATTCATTCAGACCTTCCATGAGGATAGTCCCAGCCTGAGACCCCATGTCTGTGGAACACAAGGAGTGACCTGTAAGTAAATGACTTTTCTCTAAAAGCCATTGAGACCAAAGGAATAAGTGCCCAGTGATGGAATATTATGCAAAAGGAAAAACACGTCAGGGAGACAGGGGTCTTCTAGCCCCACCTCAACTCCAACCATACTGGCAGTATGTGGCTGCCTCTGCATAAGGCCAGCTTTGTGCCCCTCTTAGCCCCCTGTCCCCAGTGACTCCCATTTCCTTTGAAAGGTGCAGAAAGCCCCCTTGTCTTGAGTGTTTTCCTGCAAAGGGCTCCTACTGAAAGACTGCACACACAGCCAAGGCTCTGGCCTTCACCTTTGCCCCTGACTTATTCTGACAAAGAGTTCCTCTCTTCCCTCCTAAGTTTTTTGGGAGAAGCAGCTAAGGCTAGTAAGAATTGGATGAGAATATAAATAGAAATGTATAAGCAATGGAGTTCCCCAAATATCTGCAGGCATGGTTGTCGGTCAAGGAGCAGGCAGCCACAAACCATGCGGGCGTGACAGGCTACTCAGTCCGTTCAGTGTCTGCAGGGGCGTCTGGTGGCAACCCTGGCTCTCAGTGTTCTAGAACACCCTCCTTGTCTGCTGTCTTGGCACTCATCAGCCACGTGGCCAGGCGCATACGGCAAAGTTAAGCCACACCACCTGTGCCCAGATCTGTCAGTCATCCAATCAGCTGTGTGACTCGGGGACATCCAGAACCTGTCTCTGAGATTTCATCTTTTCGGCTTTGGTCATGAGAACTTCAGAAGGTCGGTTTACAGAGAGCAGGAACCAAGCCTTATTTCATCTTGTGAAATAGGTGGGGACCTGGGGCCAATCGCCTGGGGCCGATGAGTTCTTGGCTCTCTGAAACCACGTCCCTGGTTGTAGCTCTCATTGCTGGGTGAGGATTGGGATAGGATTTGGACAGAGAGAAGATGGCCAAGTTGGAGACCCTGAGCAATGCTCCAGCCTGCCTCTCACTGGTTTTGTGAGGTTGGTCAAGTCATTTCTATAAGCTCAACTTTGACCTAAGAAGAGAGGACTGGCATGGGATGGCTTCTGGGCTCTCTTACTTTTTACCGCCATGATCCACGGAGCCATGTTGACAGTGCCAAGACCTAAACTGAGCTCATGTAGTGTCAGCCGGCCCATCCCAGGCTACAGATGTGAAGAGGGAGAACTCAGAGGAACTTTGTCCTGTAGATGAGGAGTATGATCCACAGGCATGGTGTTGCACGCTTGGAGCCCCAGAACTCGGGAGGCAGGAAGATGGAGAGTCTGAGGCCGGCAAAATAATAACAGTAACAATAACAACGGTAATTATCAAGAAAAGCATTTTTAATGTGCTGAGACAATGGCTCAGTAGTATGTGGCTTTTTAGCATGTGTGTGAGGCTCTGAGTTCAATCTGTGGTATAAAAATGAACAAACAAACAAATAAATAGTGGTCCTTGGTCTTAAAGGCCCAGGAATTCGTGTGTTTTTACTCTCTGTGGCTGCCTGTGATCAAGCTGTCACCCATTCAGCTTGTTCTTACACATCTATGACCCACACCCTGGGGTGTTACCCCAGCACCCCCTTCCTCAACACAAATGTACCCCACTCTGAAGCCACCTTGAGCTCACTTCAGCTGCTTAGATGAGCCTGGTCACTCTCATCATTGGATTTTTTTGATGGGGTTCCTGTCTCTCCCTGGAACCTGCTTCCTACCTCTGTTCCTAGCTCCCTCCCATGTGACCCCACCGAAGCCAATCTCACACACATACACACACCTCACCGAAGCTAATCACATACACACACACACACACACATACACACCCCATTGAAGCTAATCTCATACACACACACACACCCCACCGAAGCTAATCACATATACACACACATACACACACACTCCATTGAAGCTAATCATACACACACACACCACTGAAGCTAATCACACACACATACACACATACACACACACACACACTCCATTGAAGCTAATCACACACACACACACACACACACCACTTGAAGCTAATCACACACACACACACACACACACACACCACTTGAAGCTAATCACACACACACACACTACTGAAGCTAATCACACACACACACATACCACTTGAAGCTAATCACACACACACATACACAACACAGTCTTCTGTGAGGGAAGGGCTGTGTCTTTCACATTTTTCACATCCTGGCCCCCGGCCTCAGTGGGGAGGTGGGCGGGCCAGTGGGTTGGCAGGTGGGCTAGAGGGCAGACCCAGCAGGTGGGCGGGTGGGTGGGCTGGCAGGCTTCAGCTCCCAGGCCCACTGACCTGCAGGAGGTCACTCAGCCTTGGACCTTCAGTGTCCCCATCTGTAATATGGAAGTAACTCCAGTCCCTTGTACCTACATTAATGGCTGTGTGAGCTCAAATAAGAATCAGCAGAAAACATGGTGCATCACACTTAGCCCAGGCCATGTCTGTCTTCTCCTAGTAGAAGGCGTGAATTCATAGGTTTGAGAGCTGCTGAACAGTCTGACTATCTGGGATCTGTGTTGCCACTGAGCCAGACCCCAGAGAATCACCCCAGGCCTTGAGGTGATGCTCTGCCCCTGCAGAGCCAAGCAAACTCCGCTCTGACTGGCCAGGTCTAGCTGAGGTTTCCTTGCAAGGAAATTCAGACAGAACCCCCCCAACTGCTCAGAGGCTCAGTAGTGAACAAAGTCACTGCTGAGCAGGATTGCGGTCCCCGGCTACAGAAGGCAGGCCATTCTGCTGTGGCCCTCCAAACCTGATGCCTGGCCACACACTGTAGCCGGCCATGCCACAAATAGAGGCAGCCAGGAAGCTTTGGCCAGTATCCCTCCACCCCCTTCCTGAGGACAGCTCCCACAGGGGTGGAGTTGAGGCAGCAGAGCTGAATGGGGCCCTTTATCCCTCCCCAGCTCCCACTGGGAGGCCGAGCCACTGCCCACCACACCCACCACACCCAGGCCCGGGAGGACATGTGGCCTCAGCACCAGCCCCTCTCGTAAGCAGGCTCTCTGGCCCCACCGTGTCTGGGTCCTGGAAGATGAGTCCCGCCCTTGCCTCTGAGATGGCAGTCCCAGTGTGTAAGGAAAGAGTGTGTGTGTACATACACGAGTGTGTACAGGAGAGAGATGTTCAGAGCAGGGCCAAGTGGACACACACTCACTAGTGTATTGACTGCACTCAGTACAAGTCAGTTGCCTGCTGCATGCAACGCCTCATGCTGAGCGCTAGGGACACGTCTATTAGCGTTGCTCTTGTAGTCTGTTCTGCAGCAATACTACGAAGAGAGGCCCTTCTGAGCATGACCAGAAGTGGTGCACTCTGGGAGTGAACTGACTCCTGCAAAGTTTGGTCTGACCTATGTGCATGCGCACACGTGCACACACACAAACACACACAGACAGGGAGACAGACAGAGAAACAGAGGCAGAAAGTATAAATGTAGGAAATTTAAAATAAAATAGTATTATTCTGAAGCTGGGCATGATGGCACAGACTTGTAATCGAGCACTTGTGAGGCTAAGGCAGGAGAATTACCACCAAGTTCAAGCCAGCCTAGGCTACATAATGAGTGCTAGCCTAGGCTACAAAGTGAAGCCTTGTCACAGCAACCACAAACTGCCACAGCGAGGGATTATTCTGGCTGCTAGAAAGTGGAAACAGAGAGAAATGGGTTCAGTGCAGCGTGAGCAGCTGCTGGGGAGGCCGAGATGGGGAGACGGTTGAGTCCAGAGGTTTGAGGACAGACAGACTGGCTTGAAAAATAAAGGAGAAGAGGAGAGGAGGGATAAAGGCAAGGAAGGAAGACGGATGCAAAGGTTGGCTCTGCAGGGCTTACGTGGGCACTGGCTGGTAACTTAGCTCCAAGGAAGGAAGACGGATGCGAAGGTCGGTTCTGCAGGGCTCATGTGGGCACTGGCTGGTAACTTAGCCCCAAGGAAGGAAGACAGATGTGAAGGTCGGCTCTGCAGGGCTCATGTGGGCACTGGCTGGTAATTTAGCCCCACCTAGCGTGACAGCACTGTCTACACACTGTAATCTATCATCCACACTGTGGTCCTACTGGGTGGACGAGAAGGCTGAGCTATGGAAAGCATACCGTGTCCAGGGACATAGTGGTGTGGCAGCTGACATCGAGCTTGGCAGCCCTAAGTTGTAAATTTTCTTGTCCCCTTGAGCCTGGTTCTGGGAGCTAAAAATCATCACCTGACTTCCCAGGATACCACAGACCTTCTAGCCGTGCGAGCTATGACAACAGCAAAGTGAGGCAGGGCCTCACTCCGTAGCCCGGCCTGGAGCCCATGGCAGTCCTCCTGCCTCAGGTGTCTAGCACTTCGGTACAGACCCATGCCATCCATCACACCCAGCTAAGGGTTATCCTTTCAATCCATGGCAAAACGCTGAAGTTTTGCAAGTCTGTTTCCCTGCGTGTAGGAACCAGGGAGTTGGACGAAGGGCTTGCCTAGAATGCACAATGCTCTGGGTTGATACTCAACAATACGTCAACTGGGTGTAGGGACACATACCTGTAACACCAGCACTTGAGGCGTTTCTCCCGTAACTTCCTATAGAGGGTTCACCATGACCGCCAAAGATACATGTTCAAGTCCTAAGCCCTAGAACCTGTGGCCATAGAGCTCATTTAGAAAAATATCTGTGCTGTGTGATTAAGTAAAGGACCTTAAGAAAAAACCAGGGCAGGTCAGGTGGCTCAGTGGTTAAAGACGCTTGCCACTGAGCCTGATGACCTGAGTTTGATTCCTGGGACGCATGTGGTCCAGCTTCTGAATATCCTCTGACCTCCCGTGATCTTAGCTGTGTGTATGTGCAATGTCAGACTCATGCTCATGTGTATGTGTACATGCATGTCCTAGAACTCACATTGTAGACCAGGATGGCCTCCAACTCACAGAAATCCATCCACTTGCCTCTGCCTCCCGATTAAAGTCAGAGCCATCATGCCTGGAATTCTTTTTTAAAAATGTTTAAATCTTATTTACTTCAATGTCATTATAAAGATATCCTTGCAACACCTTGCCCCAATAAACCCTTAGCTCATCACCCCTCCTTTTTCCCTCAGTTGCCCCCCACCCCCAACCCCACTGAGGATCTGACTCAAGCGTTTGTAGAGCTTAGGTTCCAACAGAGAATGCGGAGGTCCCAGCAAGCAAGCATCTGCTACCTGCCTGAGTCAGGCACAGCCGGAACCCAGGGCTCCTGCTTGAAGTCCCAGCTCCTCAACCTAGCCCTGAACGGCAGGAAGAGGACCCTCCACTTTGTTCCCAGATAGTGTGGGTGGGTGCTTAATCTTTCCATCTTTCTAATTGCCTCCCAGGAGTGAGTAACTCCTGCTGAGCTGGGTCTATTTCAGGTCAGAGTTTAATCTGCCCTGCGGTACTTATAGTATTTCTGGGGCAGCTTCCCGCAGCTTTGAAGAGAGGCAGCAGCCAAGTCTGCCATAAAGGGGCTGCAGACATTCACAAGCAGCCTTTAGTGCCCCGTGGTCTCGGCTCCCTTAATGGGGATTTCCCTCCCCTCATTTTCCTCTTTAATATGGTCCCTGGCATGGCTTTCTCTTTAATATGGTCCCTGGCGTGGCTTTCTCTTTAATATGGTCCCTGGCGTGGCTTTCCCACTGTGGTTGGGATTCCTCACGAAGAAGTCAAAACCATGGAGTCCCTTCCAGGCCTCCCCTCCCTCATCCCTGTGGGCTGACTAGGCCAAAACATAGTATAGAAAAGCATTGCTTAAGAGAGCTACACTTCTAGGGTTCAGAGAGGCTGACTGCGAGCTGCCCTGCACTGGAGCAGCTGAGCCCTGATCCTCGTGGAAGGACTGGGGGCATCGCCCATGGCTCGGTTCCAGCAGCCAGTAGGACCTGTGCTCCAGAGCCAGGAGAGGTTAGATCAGGTGGACCCTTCTTTCACCCTCACCTCACCCGTCTCTAAACCTCTACACTTCCGGGAGGCCTGGAAGATAGTCCCTTTATCCGTCACTAAGTGCATCGACAGTCCTACAAGACAAGGCTCTGTCAGAGGTACAGTTGGCTTTGGGATGAAGGCTGGAAGGGGACCCCAGATGAATTCCACATCTCCTTCCCTTCCTCTCTTCTATTCTCTCCTAGGATGAGAAAGGGTAGGGGTGCCACATTTGGAAGTTGAGGCCTCTCTAGGCTGCCCATAGTTTCTCCCATTCCTCCTATGGTCCTTTAGAGTCTCGATGGGCACCTCAAGGCATCTAGTATCATAGAGTTCTGGCTGGTCTGACAGACATCTGGCTCCGGTGGAAAGCCCAGAACCCCAGCCCGGAGACACCCTATCATGTCATCAGTCCTGAGAGTGGTCTCTTTGTACCAAACATCAGCTTAATGAGAAAGGCCACTTTACACAGTAACCCCACAGCCACATACGTATGTGCCTGTGACATATGAGCAATAAAGTGACAGGCAACCAAAAAGAAGAGAGAAACCAAGAGGCAGGGATGCGGAGGGCATTTCCCCCATGAGGAAGAGGGTCGCTAGTGCCTTAGTCAATCAACATTTGGCTTCTCTGCAAGGGAATCCCACGATGGAGTTCTAATCTGCAGGTGGGCAGACACTTGACTCAAGAGAGCATGGAGGATCTTGGGGCAGATGCTCGGGTGGGGATGTGGCAGAGCGTATGCCAGCAGGTACTCAGAGGAGCACATGCTGTATGACAGGCCATGCTAGGTGGCTCCTGGCGGCAGACTGGGCAGTCAGGTCACACACACTGGATGTCCTGGTAATCCTGTCTCACCTATGCAGGGGTGGTGTCCTATACTGTGGTGACAGGGAAGTCAGAGGCCACTGTAGCCTCTCTTTGCAGGACCCAAGGTCTCCTACCTTCTCTGCTCTGCTTTATGGAATAGCCTGGCTCCACGTGAAAGAACCCTTCTAGCCAGAAGCAGCAGAATAGACACCCTTGGACACAGCTTTCGACGATAGGAGGGGGTTGGTGTGCCATCACCCCCTCTCCAGCTTCAGATGGGAGAGCCTTGAGGAGGAACACTATGAACCACCTCCGCAGCGGCTCAACGGGATCAGTCTCTGGCTGCCCACAGAGAGCCGCTGGCCTGCACAGTCTCCCTCCCAGCTTTGTCTTATTCTTCCTTCCCAGTGATATTTACTCTGCTATCATTTCTCATAAGTGATTTGCACTGAAATTCTCGTTCCTGAGGTTGCTGTGGGGCGAATAGCCTAGACCAAGTCAATGGTCTCAATTAGTCTTTTACTTGGAGCCTGACAGAAACGGAACTGAAAAGTCCAAAGATAGCCCCGGACTCAGAAAAGGCCACATCCATTTTCTGGAGTAGCAAAGGGACCCGCCCCTCTCCAGTGGTCTCTTGGCTGTCTGTCACTCCAGAGGTGGTTTACTGAGCTCATACCCAGGCCAGGCAGCTTAAATTCTTCCATTTTCTCCTCAAGCAGTAATAAAGTTGGCCACTGGGGGTGCCGGGCTTTCATCGAGCCCAATTATTGGGTCCTGCCCACTATTGAGCCGATCACTGTGCCACTGGTTGGTTAGGCTGTGCCACGTGCTCGCCTGTTGCCAGGGGATGTGGTTAGCCTGATTGGCACTACAAGGGTTAACATGCAGGAGGACTTCTCCAAAGGATAGTGGGGCAGATGGGGACAGCAGATAGGTGTTATAGCTCTGGGTGTGCCCTTCTGGGTACCTTGGTATGTCACCTATGCCATAACACACAGCAGAATGAGGCAGGTTCCCTAGGAATGGGTATAATATTCTAGAAAGAGGATAATCTCAAGCTATGTAATTCTCAAGCAAGCCTTCTGAAGAAGGGATGGGCAGTGTCTCCGGACACTGATACCCACTGGACCCAGAAGTCTCAGTGTATAAGGGCTTGGGCCTCAGACTAGAGAGTTCTGAGTCTAAGTTTGACAGGTTGGACTGGGGATGCGGCTCAGGAATTGAGCATTTGCCTAGTATATGTGAGATCTTGGGGTTCAGTCCCCAGCACGGGGATCCTGGGATAGAACCAGCTACATTTACTAGTCCGGAAAAGAACCACGTACTGATGTACTCATGACTAAATGTACCAATGTGTTGATGTGTCTGTGACGACCGAACACACCGAATTGTTCATCGTGACTGAGGGGCCAGGACTTCCTGTAAGCCTTGCCCATACCTGTTTGTGGGATATCCCAGCCTGAATGGCTGCAGGCTTTGGGTTCAGAGGCCAGCGGAAAGTCTGACTGGAACAGCCATCGTCTCTAGTTGCTTGTCTCACCCTGGAAATAGCCACCCACCTAAGCTAAGAGTAGGAATCGCTTGCCTGCCTGGCTAGCAGAAAGGAATGCTGATCCCTTAAGGAGGGGCTGGAAGACAAAACATAGCATATGGGTTGGGCCTCGTCTCATATTTACTTGTGAGGTAACTAGGAAGCCACGCCCTAACATTGGGTATTGATCTTGTCACAGACCCAGACAAGGTAAGTTTACTAGGTTGTTCATAGAAGCCCAAGATGGCAGCCTCCAGGGAGAGGCCCTGGGCCCTCAACCTTGGGCGCCTCCTGCCTCCTAGGAGAGGTGACAGCTTCTCTCTTGCTTTGTTGGCCTGGGGGGGTGGGGAGCGGGGGCAGCGGAGGTGCTGCATGTGGGGACCGGTTGAAACAGGAGGATCTATCTCCCTGACAGCTTTAGCCAGAATTGTTGCTCACCAGGCTTTCTCTTCCAGGCAAGATCCTCTTCCGGAGGAGCCACATCCGAGACGTGGCCGTGAAGAGGCTCAAGCCCATCGACGAGTACTGCAGGGTAAGGCTGGGGCTGGGGTAAGGGAGCGGGGACTCTGGGCTCAGGCTGCTCCCGCCTATAAAGGAAGATGTCTGGTGTTTCCTGGATGAGGGTCGGTGGTGTGGAGTGACTGTCACTTGGGATCAGTCACTTCTGGGGCTAGACCACTGTCTGGGGCAGAGGGCAGAGGGTTCACTGCTAAGGCTCCACCCCCTTCAGAATGGATCCATGTTTGTAAAGTGCTGGGTTAGACTTTGTGCCAACCTAGGAGCCGTGTGTAGAATCAACCCTAGCGGTGGTATTTGTTGCAGGTAGGCAGCTTATTTCTTTTATTTTCTTTTGAGTGTGGCTTGAATCAGTTCTAAGCACAGTGGCATCTGGAATACACATTTGTTTATTCGCATAAGTTTTAATAGATGCCAGTGTACTCTGGTTGGTGTTTCTCTCTCTCTCTCTCTCTCTCTCTCTCTCTCTCTCTCTCTCTCTCCCCCCGCACCCCCCCATGTATGTTTTGTATAAATACAACACCAAAATAGACAATGTCTAATAGCAGACAGGAACAGCACTATGTTATAAAATAGAGCTTGTTTGTTTTTCTGCTTGTGTTTTGGTTTGGTTTGGTTTGGGGGGGCATGGTGCTAATTCTGAACCCAAGGCCTTAATATCCCTTCTGTTATCCTGATTATAGTCTCGGACCTCCCGGAAGATGCTCATTAGTGTTGCTGCTGTACGGATTCCAGACTGTTTGGGTTCAAAGCCCTGTCTAGCTTTAGGAACTTACCTCACCTTTTCAGCCTGTTTCCAACCCTCATGGGGGAAGAGGGCGGTCCTTCCGCTGTCATAGGGAAGAGGGCGGTCCTTCTGCCGTGGGGGTGCAGTGAGCTGACGTGCTTTGGATTCCCATGTGCTGTGTGGCTGGCTCAGAGGAAGCATTCAGCTGCCGCCTTTTGTTATTAGTACAGATCACAGACGTTTGTATTCAATAAATAAGTAAACATTTAAGGGTGTATAAACGGCATAGAAGGCAGCTCAGCAGTTCAGAGTGCACGTTGCTCTTGAGGAGGACCTAGGTTTAGTTCTCAGCACCCACACAGCAGCTAACAACCTAGCCTAGTATGGTCAATACCTAAAAAAATAAAATGTGAAGTATAAAAATAACTAATAAGAATAAAAAAAACGCATTAAATAATTTACTGTTATTCACGATACCACTGGCTTTAATCGGAATAGAATAGTTAAGTTGGACACAGTGGTATGTGATTGGAATCCTGTAGGCGGGAGAGAGATGATAAGTCTCAGACCAGTTTGAAATACACAACAAGGTCATGTCTCAGAAAACCAATGCTTAAAGAAACAGTGTCATAGTAGAAGATGTAGGCTGGAGAGATGGCTCGATGGTTAAGAGCACCGACTACTCTTCCAAAGGTCCTGAGTTCAATTCCCAGCAACCACATGGTGGCTCACAACCATCTGTAATGAGATTGGATGCCCTCTCCTGGTGTGTCTGAAGACAGCTAACAGTGTGCTCATATAAATGATAAATAAATCTTTAAAAAAAAACAGTAGATGTTCAAAGCCCTGGGTCTGATCCCCACATCCTCTAAAAAGTAAAAAAACCAAACATACCTATAGCTCATTCATACCTATGGTGGAATGTGACCCAGGAATTCCAGGGAAGGGGCTGGCAAGGGAAGGCAACTTCTGCATGTTGTCCTCTGACCTCCACATGTATGCCATGGTGCATGTACAGATGGTTGTGGGCTGCCATGTGGGTGCTGGGAATTGAACCTAGGCCATCTCTCCAAGCCAAGAAGGAATGGTGGGGGGAGGGATGGCTCAGTGGGTAGCGGCATTTGATGTGCAAGTGTGAGAGGACTTGAGTTTAAGTCCCTAGCATTCATGTTCCAGATGTGGCCTCAAGCACCTGTGAACCACCCCTACCACCACACACACACACACACACACACACACACACACACACACACACGCACTGGGGTGAACAGACACAGGAAGATCCATGGGGCTGGACAGCTAGCTTAGCCGGGGATGGGGGAAAAGTGAGTTCCAGATTCAGTGAGAAACTCTGAGTCAAGGGAGTAAGGCAAGGAACGTTAGAATAGGTCACACACTTGACATCCTCCGTCACCTCTGTACATGCGAGACAGTCCTGTCCCCTCCCCCCTCTGAGGCTGGGCCTGGCAACACTCAGGAGACTGGAGCAGGAAGATGGAAGAGGTCATCCTGGGCTGACTCAAAGAGTCCTAGGGAGGGAAGAACAACACGATTTATCTAAGCGTGTTAGAGGAGAGCTGAGGTCTGTCTGACAACCTCACTAGCTGCGTGACCCCAGACAATGGGAATGAAAACCATGATCCCACAGGGGTGGCAGTTTAGTTACCCAGGAATGGACATCACTGTTAGTGACTTCAGAAATGCGGTCTCTGTACTGAGCTCTTCCTGGTAAGGCCTTTTCTGTGGTGGTTTGAATGGGAATACCCTACAGCTTGTGTGCACATATATTTGTCCCCAGTTGATGGAGCTGTTTGGGAAGGATTAGTAGGTATGACCTTGTTGGAAGAGGTGTGTCATGGGGATGGGCTTTGAAGTTTCGAAAAGCCCACACCATTTTCAGTTAGCTCTCGTGTGCTCTCTCTCTCTCTCTCTTTCTCTCTCTCTCTCTCTCTCTCTCTCTCACACACACACACACACCCCTCTTTCTCTCTCTCGCTCCCTATCTCTCTCTCTCTCTTTCTCTCTCTCTCTCTCTCTCTCTCTCTCTCTCTCTCTCTCTCTCTCTCTCTCTCTCTCTCTCTCTCTGCCTCATGGTTGTTTTCTCAAGACGAGGGCCCTCAGGCACTGCTCTAGCACCAAGCCTGCCCACCACCATGCTTCCAGCCGTGATGGCCTTGGACTACCCTTTGGAACCATGAACCCCAAATTAAATGCTTTCTTTTATAAGTTTCCTTGGTCATAATTTCTTGTCCCAGCAATTTAAAAGTAACCAAGACATTTTCTGTTCTAACATTTTATAACTCTAGTATTTTATAATGAGTCACCCTTGGCAACACAGATGTTTAAGTCAGGCCTGGCACAGTGGCATATGCCTGTGACCCAAGCATTTAGGAGGTGCAAGCAGGGGGATCAGGAGTTTGAGGTCACTCTCAACTGCATTCTGACCCTCACATACATAGACTGAGACTCCTTTTTTATAGTAAACAACCAGTCCTACAGATTTTAAATTGAGAATGGAGTCCTTAGTTGTCATTCCTTAGAGTCCAGGGAGATAAATGTTACCTTCTACTCCGCAAGGAACCCAGGTTTGAATTTTGTCCAGATTGGCCTGGGTCACATATTCTGCCTCATTGTAAACAATGAATGAATGGCCTCGAGCTATATATCTCTCTTCAGATCAATATCTTTTTTTTTTTTCCTCTTTAAAGGGCATTCACCATTTCTAAACTGATGACCGCGGCCAAGCATTTTATTGCCTTAAGAAGTTAAATAAATGAGCAAAGTTAATGGAGGTAGGGTGGAGGCAGAGGAAGCCTTCCAGCTGTAATTTATGGCCGAGATCAGCCTGCCTCAGAGCTGTGGAGCTGTCTGTGGAGCCTGAGGCGTCCATAGCTGACTGTGGGTCAGCAGAGGAGGAAGCCCACAGCAGCTTACCTCCTGGGAATCCAGCTTTGAACAGGGGAGCTATTATCATAATGGAGTCTGTAAGGGGTGGGTGGGGAGCTCCCAACCTGATTAGCAAGGATGAGAGCAGCCCAGAGTGGGGCTGCTGGCTAGATCAGGAGTTCACCATCTGAATGTCATTTCTGAAGCAGGACTTTATGAATGTGTCAGAGCAAGGCCATACCGACTGACCTTTAATCGTGCTGAATTAGGAAAGTAAGATCTGCCTAGCATGGTGACACAGCACCCAGGAGGCAGAGTCATGTGGATCTCTGAATTCAAGCCTAACTTGGTCTACCTAGCGAATCCAGAGCTACACAGAGAAACCCCCATCTCAAAGATGCAAAGCAAAGCAAAACAAACAAAAATCCAGAAACAAAACTACAAAAGAGAGGAAGGAAGGAAGGAAGGAAGGAAGGAAGGAAGGAAGGAAGGAAGGAAGGAAGGAAAGAAGGAAGG
>NW_022196904.1:178587315-178600583 GCF_008632895.1 Mastomys coucha | reverse complement strand
GGAAGGAAGGAAGGAAGGAAAGAAGGAAGGAAGGAAGGAAGGGAGGGAGGGAAGAAGGGAGGGAGGGAGGGAAAGCAATTGAGCTGAGTTCTGTCCTGCAGTTGTCTGAGAAGCCCCCTGCCCTTCCAAGGACAATGAGATGCTCGTAGAAGTTGGTGCTCACTGCCACCCAGGGGTGCTTACCATGTATCAAATGATACTGTGGCTCCTCAGTCACCTCCTACTGCCACCAACCTCATGGCCATGTCCATTTTGTCCTATAGCTCTGTCTGTTCCTGTCCTTTGTTTGCTTGCTGTGACTGAGGGTCTCACTACATAGCCCATGTCAGTCCCAAGCAACCTCCTGTCTCAGTGCTATGTGGCACTCTACTTTGGGAGATGTGAACAAAAGTCTACTCACCCAGACAGAGGACCAATGACAGAAAGATTTGGCTATCACCAAAGTCCAAGTGGGTGAACCAGTTAGTTTAGGTGGGGCTACTCATAAGAATATGGGTGAGGGATTGCACAGGAGTAGAACTGACTTAAGAGAGTCACATCACCAAAGCCCATCCCAGGACAGGTGACAGTTCACAAAAGCTGGAAGCAGATAGCCTGCAGGAAGCTAGTTGCAGAATGTCCTTTCTAGATAACTCAGTTGATCTGAGCTGCTTCCAGCTGGGCCTTGCCTCTTCCAGGCAGCTCTGTGGTCTAAGAATCTCTGAGCAGTTTTTACAAATTATATATGTGGGGGGGAGGGCGGGGCCTAGTGGATCTGGTCAGTTTCAGGGACTTCCTGAAGCCCTTACTTCCTGTGCTTAAAGCTCTGCCCAGGATGGAATTATCCACCTCCACTTAGAGCATCCTGTTACTTCATCTCCTTTCCTACATCTGGGTCTTAACCAGCTTCCTTCTGAGATGGAAAGTTTCAAAGAAGGTTCTGCTACATTACATCAGGCTTCTGAGTGCCGGGATGACCGGTTTGACCTACCCATTCTGATCCCTCTGGCATTTCCCAGAGCTAAAGGGATCTCTCTCCCTCTGCCTCTCCCTCTCCCCTCTCTCTCCTCCTTCCTCCTTCTCCTCCCTCCTTTTCTCCCTCCCTCTCCCTTCCCCTCTCCCCTCCCCCTCCCCTCCCTCCTTCCCCCCACCTTGCTCCATATGATTCCTCTGCCCTGGTACTGGGTGCTAAGAAAACAAGTTTAGGAGTGAGACAAGAACAGGAGCCTCTGGGACAGATTAGGACAGAAAATGTGTGCACTGAAAGGCCAGTCAGACCAGAGCAGCATCAGCCCCAGCGTAGGTACCCCATACCCCTGCCTGTCTTCATTCTCAGTGGCTTCACCAGTCAGTTACTGAAAGGTAAGGCTGGAACAGCAGGAGTCATTCAGCAGATACCCTGCAGGGACTAGTGTCTGAGCCACCCAAAGGCTGGACCATCCCCGTTCCCCTCCCTCTCTGTGTCTCCCAACTCATTCCCTCCTGCCTGGGCACAAGCACGTGAGGGCACACTCATTTACTCTTGGCCAGTGCCTGAGGTCACCCTATGTTGTCACCTGGGCCATACCCTATGGAAAGACTGTGGGAGCCATAGGTCAGACATATCTCACTGATGACTGTGTACTGGCCCTAGAACTTGAAGACTTCTCAGATGCCAGCGTAGAATGCTGGAAGCAAGAAGCCTGGATCTGAATATAGGCTATGGACACAGAATGATACTACTGACTGGCTAGGAGGCTGTCTTAGGGTTTTACTGCTGTGAGCAGATACCATGACCAAGGCAACTCTTGTAAGGACTACATTTAATTGGGGCTGGCTTACAGGTTCAGAGGTTCAATCCATATTCCATTGTCATCGAGGCCGGGACATGGCAGCATCCAGGCAAGCATGGTGCAGGAGTTGAGAATTCTACATCTTCATCTGAAGGTTGCTAGCAGAATACTGGCTTCTAGGCAGCTAGGAGGAAGGTTTTAAAGCCCATGCCCTGTAAGAGCACCAACTGCTCTACAGAAGGTCCTGAGTTCAAATTCCAGCAACCACATGGTGGCTCACAACCACCCATAATGAGATCTGATGCCCTCTTCTGGTGTGTCTGAAGACAGCTACTGTTTACTTAATAATAAATAAATCTTTAAAAAAAAAAAAAAGCCTATGCCCTCAGTGGCACACGTACTCCAACAAGGCCACACCCACTCCAACAAGGCCACACCTCTAGATAGTGCCACTTTCTGCCAAGCACACACAAACCATCATAGAGGCCCTGTTCTCCTCAGACTCACTTCTTTGGGCTTTAGTTTTTTTCTATGAAATTAGAACCATCGTCACAGCCTCTTTCTGACTTGATAGAACACATAAGCCAAGACTCCTAGAGTGTTCTTATTGTTAGCAAACTGGCCTCGGCAACATTCCTGCAGAATTTGCCATACTAAGGAGCAGGGCGGTGGTCCGGGCCAGGAAAGCAGGGCCTTCAAGGTGCCATCTCATACGTGCCCATGGAAGCTACCTTCATGTGGTATTCCAGAACTAGACTTTTTTTTTTTAAAAGAATAATTCTGTAAGAACTGATAATCAGAGAGATGGTGCCCAGGGTCGCACAACATCTATATGGCTGCGGTGCTGGGAGCAGGGTCAATGACACATCCTGGGGTTCTGGCTAGCGTGTCATTGCTTTGCCCTAAGGAATGACAATGATGCAGAAGCTGAGATGTACCTGGATTTGCTCAGCACCACCCTAGCCACTGTGCTGGACTCCTCAGAGTCCATTCGTCACCTAATGGGTGCCAGTTACACTATCAAACCCAGAGTGTTGATTGAGCTCAGAGAGGGCAGGGAAGGCATTCATCCTCTTACAGCCTGTGAAGAGCAGAGGCAGGACTCACACGCAGGGCTGCTTGGCTTCACTTCCCACAGGACATGCGCCGTGAATGTCCATTGGCAGAACCCTCGACCTGAGCTGGGACCCTGGCCTGCACCCTACCTTGCTCAGAGTAGCCCAGCTTTGGTTCCTGCTCTCGAGTGCCAGCACTAGTATGACCCGGGGACAGGCCACTCAGCACCAGCCACTTTTGCCAAGTGGTTTTGGCCAGAACTGGGTTGCTCCAAGCTGGGAACCTCTGTTGTTGGCCAGCAGTCAGGACTCACTGTTAAGTCAAGATGTCGCTGTCAATCCACCAAAAGACTTCTTTGTCTGCTGTCCACTGGTCCTCTGCCCCTGCACCACTCTCTCTCTCTCTCTTGGCATGAAGAGCCCTCTGTTCACAGGGCTGCAGGCGTCTGGTAGGGTCCAGGGCCCTCCTGGTCGGCTGAAACTTGCCTACCACCGCTTTGCCTTTCTGAGGTCATCCTCACAGCCTTGACCTGGCAATGGCTTCCCTTCTGCCTACCACCAATCCTTAAAGCCCATCCTGGGACCCTCTATGTGCTACCTACCCCAACGAGCCCTTTGGTCCATGCTGGCTACTCCTGCCTCCCTTTTCCTCCCCTGGTCCCTCTCTGTCTCTCTTAGTCATTCCCCGCCCCCGACCCCTTCCTGGGAACAACACAGAACGTGTGAGACCCTGGTGACCCTTAGGGCCAGATCCACCCACTGCACACATTTTGAGCACTTGGATTCTGCTACTACCCTAGTCAGAGCTCCGCTGTTCCCGCTGTAAACAGAGGCAATGTGTCACTTGGTGGCAGAGGATGCGTCACGCCTGCCTTCTAGTGCCACACGCTGCACGTAGACATGCCCTCCAGTTGTCAGGTGGTTAGAGGGATTGGCATCTGGGACAAGGCCCAGCACAGCTCATGAATATTCTTTCTCTGCTGTTTTCTGGTTGTTGGGGTGGGGTTGGGGGGTGGAGACCTTTGCAAAGCCTCAGCCTCGGGGTACGGGGTGGGGGGTGGAGTTAAAGGAAGAATTGCAAAAACACTCTTCATATGCTGTGGTCTAGTCTTGCCCAATCTTGTCCCTTCTTACCTGGGCATGGATTTGGCATGGAGAAGTGCCCTCTTGGTTGGTTGGCTGTTGGGCACTAGAGTTGAGTTGCCTGGCCAGCTCCTCTTTGCTCCAGGCTGTAATTCTGCTGTGGCTCCCCCAAGAGCCTCCTTCTCCATCTCACCACTCTTGGGCAGTGGCCCCTGGACGTCAGGGCCTACTGTGTGCTCTTTTCATCCATCTGTTCATTCATTCAGATATTAACTGAGTTTCTACCCTGAGTCACGGTCACCAGAACTCAAGGCCCTGTTTGCACAAGGCTTAAATTCAGTCTTCCAGCCCCCGTGGGTGGGCCAGGGCAGTGTTCCCCAGGAATCTTCATCTGTAATGTGGGGGTGGGGCCATCCTGAGGATGCTCAGGGTTCACTCAGGAAGGATCACTGGGCTAGAGAAGACTGGATGGAGCCTCTGAAGTAGGTCGTGGTGTGGAGTTCAGGGACACGCCAGCATGTGACAGAGCGTCCCGTGTTGGCCAGAGGCCACCTTATCAGGTGCCTTCTTGCTCTGTGGATCCATGGGCTCCTCCAGACTCTGGGCTTCTCTCTTTCCTCCTGGCTCCAGGTCTTAGTTCCTTTGGCCTTGTCCCTCTGCCCTACTTTGACTGTGTCCTATCTAGTCCAAGAGTCTCTCCTTATTCCAGTATTTTTCCCATACTGAGAGAGGGGCTCTGCCTTCCTCCCCACCTTTTAGATGGGGCGAGGCCTGGGCTTCTGTGTGTCCCTGGTGACAGAGCACTAGGTCTGATACACGATTCAGCAGGAGACTCACTGTCTCAGGACGGCAGGCCTCTGGGCCTGACTTAATCGCTACAGGATTCCCTCTCTCCTCATCCTTCACACATAGCCTTCCACTGCTTTCCAGTCTACCACGAACTCTATTCTGAAAACCCCCGTGTAACCCCGCCCAGTTCCCCTGCTCCCCGCACCTCAACCACTCTACCCTCATACAGCTTCCAGGTCACCACACTTGGGGAAGACCCTTCCTCAGTTTACCCTCTGTGTTCTCCCTGCATCTCATTTCCATTGCTTTAGGTCCTGCCTGACACTGTCATAGCACACTGTCATCCTCTGATGACCTTCTCAGCTTGTCACTAGCCCTGCCTGCTGTAGGTGTCTAGGAAGCACAACTCTGGGACACAGGTGTGGTTAGGGAAGGGAAGGCTTGCAAGGCAAGCGCTCGCTCTCCTGATGGGTCAAGGCTCTGCGGCTGCTCCGAACCTCGCCTTGTTAGCTTAAGGGCCACAGATTTATTTGGGTGGGAGGAGATGCCTTCAGAGCTCCTGAGGAATGGCTGGCTCCCCGTGATGCGGTTCCTCTAGCAAGACCTTGTTTCCCAAGCTCCTCAAACAATGACACTGACTGGGGACCTGGGGACATGTATTCAAATGCCAGACCCCATGGGGATGTTCTCATTCAAACCACCACACAGAGTTTATCGAAATTATCGGCTGGATGGGCGAAATTATTAGTCATCCAGCAGATTAGTTGACTGGTTAGGTTTGTTGTTGTTCAATCTTTGTGTGTGAGTGTGGGTGTGATATGTATCCACACAAGTGTGCATACGTGCATGCGTGCATGTGTGTGTGTGTGTGTACATGTTAGCACGTGTGAACAGAGGCTCATGCATGTCACTGTATGTGTGTGGAGATCAGGATAATTTCAGGTGTCAATCCTTGCCTTGGACCTTGTTTGAAACAAGGTGTTGTACACACTAGGCTGACTGGTCCCCAAGCTTCAGGACCCTCTAGTCTCTGCCTGCCACTGGACACAGGTGTGCTGGGATCGCAGAAATGCACTACCACATCTGGCTCCCTGAACTTTTTTTTATGGATGAATAAGTTGATACATGGATTATTTTATTTTTATTTCAGCTCCCTGTTGTCTGGCTGGTTGACTATGTTTCCTATGTCATAGTGCTTGCAGGTCACTGCTCCCCACCCCCTCACCCCCTCACCCCCACTCCCACCCCCACTATGTGGGTCCTCATACCCAATGACCTCTCTCCGTGTCTTTCACAGGCGCTTGTCCGGTTGCCACCCCACATTTCACAGTGTGATGAAGTCTTTCGGTTCTTTGAGGCACGACCTGAGGATGTCAACCCCCCAAAAGAGTGAGTTGCAGCGTCGCGATTGGGAGGCATGGGACAAATCGGAGGCCTGTGGGGAGGGCGAGCTAGCAATGCTACCCAGCTAAGGGTGTAGCCAAGAGACAGAGATTGTCTTCCCAGACGATCTGCAGAGGGTTGCTATAGTAATCTATCTATAAAGGTCAAAGGTCCATCTATCATCAGCAGGCATCTAAGCCATAACTTATATAGCCTTTGAAGTCAGGGAACAGTGCTGCAGTGAGCACTTTTGTATACACTGACCACACACAAAATATATACATACATGCATGAGTAAGTTATTTTAAAAGAAATGAAAGACAGCCATGGTGGCTCACGCCTTTAACCCCCGCACTCAGGAGGCACGGGCAGGCAGATCTTTGTGAGTTCAAGGTTAGCCAGGCCTAAAGAGTAAGACCCTGTCTCAGAAGTGGGCAGAAGGTGTTGCACCTAGGTAGCATGGCTTCTCACTGCATGTGATGGCAGAGAAGCAGGCTACAGTAGCGTCCCCGGGTTTCAGATGAGCCTTTTAAACTTTGCACCTCTCCAGCCTGCCTCCCTCTGGGAACCGGGTGGTCCTGGTTCTTCGTTCTTCTCCATCCTCCAGACCTTGCTCCTCTGCTCCTTCTTCGCTCTCTAGGGTCCTGGCCTGGCATTGCTTGCTCCCAGCCATGATGGCCTTTCCCTCTCCTCCCATAATGGTGTAGAGAAGAGCACTCATTCTGGGTGGTGGAACCCCATGATCAGGCACTTACAGGGAGAGGGGGCAGTGCTAGTGGTTGGAAGCAATGAGCCCACCTTTTCCCCAGCCCCGGCTCCGTGCCCGTGAGCTAAGCGAATGGGCCCCATTTCACATGTGGTCTGTGAGCCGATGCTGTACAATAGACTAGCCTCATGCCCACCTCCAGAAGCGCCCACCCAACCGCCCAGGTAATGAAGGATGAGGGTCACACTCTGAAGTCAGTCGTTGCCACTCAGGAAGGCCCATTGACCGTTTGTGCAACTTCTAGAATTCTGTCCCTAGCGCAAGCTGAGGCTGGACACATGGTGGGGGGCAAGAGGGGGACCCCCTGAGGTAATCCAGTCAGTGCCACTGGCATGCAGTGAACACTCAAACTATTGTCTGCCAAAGCCTGGGGACAGGACAGGCCGTGACTCGTGGCAGAGCACAGCCCAGCAGTTTGGCCTTTTGTGTCGCCATGGAGACAGGAGTTAGCTGCCTTGAGGCAGCACAGAAGGCCTGTGGCTCAAGAAGTGTGCAGGCCGGGGAAGAGAGTTCTATACGCTGCCTCTGGGCCCTGCCTCCCCGCCCAAGGGGAGACTTGTGTGCCTCCTCGTTCACTGTGAATGAGCCCAGGCCTCCCTGTGACCCTGGGCTGACTGCCCGATGATATATTAGCCAAGTGCCTGCCCCTCCCTCTGAGGGTTGCTTACCTTTCTAGGCCACTGTTCTTGCCCCTGCTCCCCAGCCTAAAACATAAATACGGATCAAGTAGCAGAATATTTTGACTTGTGGCAACTCTGAGGAGAGTTATCAAATTATCAAAGCCAGTGCTCGGCACTGGAATTTGGCAGACAACCTGGCCTCCCTCAAGCATGCTGCAGCTGGAGTTCCTCGGTTTCCTGGGGCTGGGGCATCGTCATGGCCATATTATATGGAAGACAAGGTTTGGAAGCCCAGTCTTGGGGAGGTGGGCAGTCGTTCCAGGCTTTGATCCCCTCATGGGCCACTGTGGTGTCCAGCTGTTGCTCTTTAAGACCAGTGGCCTGGCACAGAAAGGAACTCCTCTAGACCCCTTTGATGGCCTTGGTACACAGCAGGCATGGTGCTACCTCCTCCTGCAGACATCCCAGGAAGGTTGCCCCGCTCTGTGAACACACCGACTGCCCACGCAAGTTTCTGTGCAGTAGAGAACAGGATGCTCTTTTAAAGCCCCTGCCTTTCAACTCCGCTCCAGGCAGTTTTGTAGATCAGTTACTTTGTATCCACTCTCCCTCAGCAAATCCAGCAGGCACTTCTCCTTCAGCATAGCTCCCCACTTGGTCTGAGGCTAGCCCTCCCTTTGCCTGCCCCAGGGCGGGCTCATCACCATGATGGATCATTGGCCTCCTGTTTGATTTCCCAAGTCGCCTCAGCTCCCTGTGATTAGATCATGTCACTCCCAGGTCAATCTTCCTGTCATTTAGAGTCCAAGTTGTCACCTCCCTCTGATCTGATAATGCATGATCTCCCTCCTCTTTCTACTGGAAAGTCAATCCTGTTGGCCATCCATACTCGGGCCTGTCTTAGTGAGGGTTTTACTGCTGTGAACAGACACCATGACCAAGATAACTCTTATAAGGACAATATTTAATTGGGGCTGGCTTACAGTGCAGAGGTTCAGTCTATTATCATCCAGGCATGCAGGAAGGCACTGGAGGATCTGAGAGTTCTACATCTTGTTCTGAAGGCAGCTAGGAGAAGACTGGCTTCCAGACAGCTAGGATGAGGGTCTTAAAAGCCCATGCCCGCAGTGGTGGCCCACACCTTTAATCCCAGCACTTGGGGGGCAGAGGCAGGCAGATTTCTGAGTTTGAGGCCAACCTGGTCTATAGAGTGAGTTCCAGGACAGGCTACACAGAGAAACCCTGTCTCGAAAACAAACAAACAAACAAACAAACAAAGCCCACGTCCATAGTGACACACTTCCTCCAGCAAGGCCACACCTCCAACAAGTGCCATGTCCTGAGCCAAGCATGTTTAAACCCCACAGGGCCTTTTACTGCTGCTTCTGGGCATCGGACACACAGCCCTCAAGAGAATCCCTCACACTGCCTTCTCCATGAGGGCAGCCTGCCTGCCTGCCTGCCTACTTTCCTCCCTCCCTCCCTCCCTCCCTTCTTCCCTTCCTTCCTTCCTTCCTTTCTTCCTTCCTTCTCTGAACCTCCCAGCACCCCCATTGCTTCCTGTTTCTTTATAGAACTTACCAAGAGGTCAGTGGTGTCCTACTTTTTGACTCTTGTTAGCAGAGTGTGAGTGACCCCAAACTCACACATCTGTATCAGAAACTGTGTCACAGAACTAATAACTAGTGTTAAGAGGGCCTTAAGCCAGCAAAAGGAGCCAGCAGGCCAACATGAGACTACTTCCTGCTTCACAGACAGCCATCTTTGTTCCATAAAAAGCTCTCTGGTGTTCTTTCTCTGTCTCTCTGTCTTTCTTATCATTCCATTCCTTTTTATTTTATGTGCACTAGTAGTTGTGCCTACATACATGTCTATGTAAGGGTGTCAGATCCCTGGAAACTGGAGTTATAGACAGTTGTGAGCTGCCATGTGGGTGCTGGGAATTGAACCCAGGTTCTCTGGAAAAATAGCCAGTGCTCTTAACCTCTGAGCTGTCTCTCCATTCCCCCCATCTGGGCTGTCTTAGAAGATACCGGTCCCATCCATGTAGGTTCTCTCTCATGGCCTAACCACCTCCTAATGCTGTCATACTGAATTTAGCTGACATTCCTATCTGTAGCTGTGTTCTTGGAGTGCTAGCATATAAAAAGGTATGTGTATGTGCATGCGTGTGAGTGTGTATATGTACACACATGTGTGTGTTCATACAGATATGCATGAGTATGTGTATAGGCACACACATGCGTGTGAGTGTGTGTGTATGCGTGTGAGTGTGTATATGTACACATGTGTGTGAGTGTGTGTACAGATAGGCATGAGTGTGTGTGTACATCCTGATAAAAAAGGAAAGCAGAAAGAGAGATTGTCTGCCTCGCTGGTCTCGCTGGCCTTGCCGGCCTCGCCCTGTGTCCCCCACACATTATTTTGTCATTTACATCTCGAGCCACCTGAGGAAGAGTCTTTTATCCTAGCTAGCAAGTAGTGAATCCAAAGCCCCAGACCACACAGCCAGGAAGCAGAGAGGCCGATCGATCTTAAAACTCACGCATGCTACCTCAGAGGCCTGAGAGCAGGCCTCCGTCAGACCTTCCCCCGTGGGCTGGGCCTTTCGCCTTACAGTCGCAAGAGGTTAGTGGGCAAGAAAGTCTCGTGATAGGGCGTCTTAGTCTGTCTGTGTGGACTCTGGGGCATCCACAAGGGGCATGGGGTAAGGAGAGAGCTATCGTTGGCACTAGGCACGCAGCTCACTGCTCACCAAGCTTGCACTGCTATAGTGTGAGTTCAAGGATAGCCTGGGCTACATGTGGCCCTGTGTCCAGAAGAGAGAGAAAAACTGGCTCAGCAAGGTGTTTCCATGGGTAAAGGTGCTGACCTGAGTTCAGTGTGGAGACCCACGTTGTGGAAAGAGAGAACTGACTCCCCGTGCATTGTCCTCTAAGCTCCACACATGTGCCATGGCACGTTGCCTGCACACACACACACACACACACACCTACACAAATAGGTAAATACGATTTCTAAATGTTTAAATTTAAAACCTATACTTAAAACTAGAGGGAATTCAATTCAGATATACTGGGAATGCTGAGTTTGTTCTGACAGCCAAGATGAAGCTGGGCAAGTGTGGCGAGCATTGCCTGTGTCCCCATCCCAACACCCAAAAATACGGCCCACTGTCCAGTCCAATACTGGAGGACCATTCACCCTGACTCAGCACGCCTTGTTCCTTGTTTCTGCGGGGACCCCTCAGGCAGTGAGCGAGCTCTGGTCTCTGTTTATTCCTCCTTGTCCAGCCTGCCCTGATGAAATTCTTGAAATTTCATGGGGACAGGCAGGGTCCTGCTGAACTAGTTTTTGTTCTTCAGCTTCAGGGCCACAGAGCTCTCTGTTAAGGCCCAGAACAATGTCCCAATGTTCAGAGAGACTCCAAGTGGGTGGTGGTAGGGCCTGGGCAGATCAGAACCATCTTGCCCCATCCTGCCTCAAGGGCTAGCTTCTTTCTGTCTCAGGGGCCAGAGTGCTGCTGGAAAGTCCCTCCACCAAGCCAAGTCTGTCCCAGCAGCCCTGGCTCCACTACAAACCGGGCACCCTTGGCACGAACACTGGCATCCCTGTGGTGGCTCTGCTCCTGTGACACAGGAGTAGGCACACAGGGAAGCTGTCTGGCTGCAGTCCAGTTAGCCAGAGCACTGGATGTGGAGACTGGGACAGGCCATCTTAGGGGTAAGATGGCATACCTGGGAAACAGGAGTAAAGCTTTCCAGGGAAGGAGGTACAGAGCAGGTAGGAAGGGGAAAGAGATGGTCCAGGCTCCTCCCACTGCCTGCTGGGCAGCAGTGGTTCATCCAGGACCACTGATAAAAGTAGGAAGTCCAGGAGATCATCGCATTTCCCCATTTCCTAGGAGGTCTAGGACAGAGGAAACTATGAGCCTGCCTCAGACCCAGCAGGGGGACAGTGGAAGGACATGTTGTCAATGCAGCCAGGTTTCTGGGAGTTTGAGGTGACTGTTTTTGGGGTCCCCACATTCTCAAACTCACTGGAACCCCAAGCCTGCTTATAAGGTAGGGAATCAGCTTACCTGTGACATTTTAGTTAGAGTTCAGGCTACATCGGGGCTGGCAGCAGGACCTCGATGGCAGTGGCTTTACAACACATGTAAGTCGCTCAGCCATATGTGGGCTGGTTAGAGCAACAGAAGCCGTGTGAGCACACCCCGCCTCACTCTTCGTCACCTCTCCCTGGGACGGAAATGGAAGGTAGTAGAAAGGGCTGTGGAGAGTCCCTCCTGCCGCCTTTCTTTATGCCTAGGTATTTATTGAGCACCTATTACGCGCTAGGAACTACACGGGCCAACTCAAGGCTACAGCTAGGTTCGAGTCTTGCACGGAGTTAATCAGTGATCTGGTCAGAACACGCAGTGCTGCTGTGACCCTCAGTGGATCGCTTCTCTTCAAACCTTTGATTCTCATTTTGTACCCAGATCCAAAGTTACCTCTCCCCATCCTGTACAGATGGGATCTGGCTCTAGCTGTAGGTCAGTGTTTGGAGGCATCTCACAGAGTCCTCACTCCAGGCTCTTCCCATGGGTGGTTAGCAGCCAGCTGGTCTCTGGCTTAGGAACTGGAGCAGAGAGCCAGCCCCACCTTATGCTGGGCTGCATCCTGGTTGTCCTGGTTAGTCCTTCAGCTAGGCAACTCAGTTCATCTATCATCATTCATCTAGCCAGGGACATGGGCCACCCTGCCCTCCCAGCAACCTATCAGCGGCCACTGGCTAATGCACAGAGAGCGTCTCCATAGAAACGGATAAGAGAACCAGCGGGGCCCAGTGGCTGTGGGTCCAAGAGAGATTGAGTGAGGGAGGGCACGGGACTCCGTGTAAGTGCATCCTGCCCACCTCTGCCACAGTCCCTTCCACCTGAGTGCAAAGGGAAATGTGTCAGCCCTGAGTGACAGAGTTTCTATGTCTGGCTGCATGTTGGATAGGCCAACAGGAAGGACGAAGATCCAAAAGCTCTTGTCTGTCCGGACCACTCCAGCAAGGGTCAGTGAGGGCTTGGTACAAGCAGAAAGGCTGTTCTCAGAATAGGCACAGGGTTTCTGACTCCCTTAAACAAGAACATAGTGAAAATATTGGGGTGCCGGTACAGGGTGACCTGGGGTCCTAGTATTTTCTCACATTGTGCTTTCTGTTCTCCCCTGATCCCCAGCCTTGGGAGGAGTTGAGTGTGCGTGTCTGTCTTTCCCACATGCTTTCTGTCTAATGCCTGGTCCAGGTGCCCTCAGGCATCTCCAGCAAAACAAACAAGCCCCCACCCACCCACCCAGGCATCTTCAGCTGGACGGGTGTTCCCCAGCATCTCCAGCTGGACAGGTGTTCCCCCAGCATCTCCAGCTGGACAGGTGTTCCCCCAGCATCTCCAGCTAGACAGGTGTTCTCCCCCGGCATCTCCAGCTGGACAGGTGTTCCCCCAGCATCTCCAGCTGGACAGGTGTTCCCCAAGCATCTCCAGCTAGACAGGTGTTCTCCCCCGGCATCTCCAGCTGGACAGGTGTTCCCCAGCATCTCCAGCTAGACAGGTGTTCCCTCAGCATCTCCAGCTGGACAGGTGTTCCCCCAGCATCTCCAGCTGGACAGGTGTTCCCCCAGCATCTCCAGCTAGACAGGTGTTCTCCCCCGGCATCTCCAGCTGGACAGGTGTTCCCCCAGCATCTCCAGCTAGACAGGTGTTCCCCCAGCATCTCCAGCTAGACAGGTGTTCCCCCAGCATCTCCAGCTGGACAGGTGTTCCCCCAGCATCTCCAGCTGGACAGGTGTT
>NW_022196904.1:178578029-178586994 GCF_008632895.1 Mastomys coucha | reverse complement strand
AGGTGTTCCCCCAGCATCTCCAGCTGGACAGGTGTTCCCCCAGCATCTCCAGCTGGACAGGTGTTCCCTCCAGCATCTCCAGCTAGACAGGTAGTCCCCCTCCCCCAGGACTGGTGGGCCCCCTTTCTCCTCAAAGTCCAAAAGCTCATTCTTACCCTTGCTGGCTGCTCTATATGTAACTCCCTGATTGGTGACCTCTCAGGGACATTCCAAGTCAGAACTGAACTTAAAACTGGGCCTTCTCCTCTCTGAGGCAGGCCTTCTCTGATGACACCAGGCAGAAGGCTCTCCATCAGCTGACCATATACAGTGTGAGGCCAATGGGCCAATGTCTGAGGCACGGTCCCGTCCCTGACAAGGAACTCAGTAGGGAGGAAGGCATGTGCAGGGGAATGCTCACCCTGTGGAAGGCATGAGAGCATCACAGGTGCTAGCCAGAACCCAGCTCCTCCCCCACCTACAGTGCCTAAGAACGGTTTGAGCCCCAGGGCTCCAATAACAATGGCAGCTGATGATCCAGTGGGGCAGGGAGAAGTGGTTGTGTAGGCTCTGAGCTATCCACACCACCAGGCCAGCCTGGTCAGGTAGTCAGAGGCTCCCATAAAGAGAAGGCATTCAACCTGAGACCGAGGACTGGATCTAGTCAGGTGGCAGGTGGGGGCACTCAGGCCAGACAGAGGGAGTCCATAGCACCCTCAGGAAGGAGCCTTAGGAAGTGTTCTGAGAGGAAGTGGGTGCAAGGCAGTTACTAGCTCCACATTGACATCAGATGTGGGGACAGATCTGAGGTCTCTGAGTTCCTCCTGGCTCTGACATCTTATGGTCCTGTCAGAACTAGGTGCCTATTGCAGTGGTCCAAATGTGTAACAACTTGGTATAATGGCTATAAGAACAGGAAACACAAACAAACACTACCTCAAAGTGAGGACCAAGCTTTGTGAAATCCCTGGGATCCCTTCTCTTAGAGGTCTGTAAGGCGCTTGAGGTTGGCATTGGAACCCCAGCCTAACTTTGAGATGCTTAGAACCAGCGCCTCACCTCAGATCTGTGTGGATCTCTCGCCACCTGGTGGTAAGACTGAGTATTACAGCCACCTGCAATGGTAGGTCGGTCTAAGTACTGGTATTCTAGGAAGATGATAATCCCTACTTCAGTTGAGGCAATTGGCTATATCTCTACCCCGACCCCAAGATGCATGTCTATAGAGATGCCAGGGGTGGTCCTGGAAACTCTTGCGGCCTCCAGAGCTCCTGGATAAAACGCTAGAGAAGGGCGCCATCTGGTGGGTACAGGAAGCCTGTTCCTAGAAGCACCCAGAAAAATCTAGGCTCCCTCCCACTATGATCAATTCCTCTGGCTCTCTTGCAGCCAGCTTACTTGTCACTGGGGTGGGGGCGGGGGTGATCAAGAGTGTATACAGCTGACCTTATGTCCCACCCACCGTAGACTCCCCACTGACAGGCTGTGAGCCTGAGAGCCTAGCTCGCTGCTGAGACTCAGGTACTCAACCGCCGAGCTACATCCAGCCTTCAAACTGTCTTAAGTGTACCACTGATGTGACAACTAGTGGCCCGGTCCCAGGTGTGCGGCTGTCGCTACCAATTCCAGAACCTTTTTACCACTCTTCTTGAAAAGTGTATCACCGTACTTTACGGCTGTTTTGTTTGCATGCATGTCTGTGTACCATGGGATCCAGATTTAGTGACTGAGAGGGCTTGGTCTCGCATACCACGTGAGAACAGATAACCCCAAGGGTAGTGTCTCTCTTGGCTTACCATCCGTCGTGCCCAATCCTTGCAGTTCATTTGAAAGATGACCCGTCAGGGAGAGAGGGAGTGAGGGAGCCAGTGGTAGTAGTAGCAGCTCTGCAGGAGCCAGCAGCTCCAGCTATAGGCTTGTCTGACTAAAGGGGTGCCCGGCACCTCTGTCAGCCCATATACAGCCCACTGGCACACAGCAGTTGTGGGGAGTTCCAAAGGCCTGAGTGAGTTAAACATGGGTACTGTCCCCATGTTAATAGTGACTCTCTGAGCATCCGTCATGGCCTATTCCTCCCCATGTTAACAGTGACTCTCTGAGCATCCATCATGGCCTATTCCTGGGAAGCCCACTTCCTCGCTCTGACTCCAGTACTGTCTTCCTTCTCTCCTCTCCCTTCAGCTCCTCGCCCTCTGATTTACCTTCCCTCCCCATCTCTTTCACAGCCACCTTGGCATCTTCTTCCCGGCTCGCACCCTCAGGTCCTCCACTCCCCAAAGACAAGGAGTGAGCCTTTTTGAAGCTGAGACACTTGAGCTTGACACACAGTAGGTCCTCAGCAGATACAGTACTGAGTGGAGCTTCTAGTTGGTGCTACTAAGAAGGTTGACCCCCTACCTAGTAGACACTGGACTGGCACTGCCTCAGAGCTCGAGGTAGGCGCTGCCTGGAAGAGGCAAGGCTGCCCAGGAGGGCTGCGTTGCTGATGTCCCAGGTACAGTGGCCGAGCAGGAAGCAGTCTAACAGATATACAGTCCAGGAGGGCTCCTGTCAAGGACCTTGGAGAACCCATGGGGGCCATATACAGAGGAGGCTGTGGTGGGGAGCAGCCTCCTGGTAAACCTCTAAAAAAAATGGGGTTAGGCACATCTACCACAGGTGTGTGGCAAGCCAAGCGCTGGCAGAGGCATGGCTTTGAAGCTACATGGTGGAAACTCTTGACAAATGTAGGGCTCCTGTCAGTGATAGGATTGGCAGTCATGACACCAATGTAGGGCTTCTGTCACTGACAGGATTGGCAATCATGACACCAATGAGGGATTATTCCTCTGTCTCCTCACCTGTGAGAAAGCTGTGTTTAAAGCCGATGGGAAGGGTGGTTTCAATAGTGACTCGTCACCCCAGTGCTGGACTGGCTTCTGGGGTCCATCAGAGTTCCAGCAAGCCTTTTACACTTGAACACGCTCAGAAATGTAACACACACAGTTGCTCAGAAATGTAACACACACAGTTGGTAGGCCATTGGGAAACCCCCAAGCTGGCGTGCGGAGGCCAGTTTCCCCAGCAACAAAGGCCCTTGGCTTTGAGCCCCTGGCCTGCCTGTTGAGCCCACTGTGTGGAATGTGGCAGCCGCCTGCCCCTTTGTGGAGCAGCCTCATTAAGTCCGCCCCTTGGCCTGACACACTGAAGACATCTCGACTTGGCATTCATTTATTCCTGTTCCCTGGGATCCAAGAGCCCTCAAGAGGCCTGTCAGCCTCACAGCAGAGGGGATTCCTGGGAAATATGAAAGCAGTAGGGGCAGCCATATCCCAGGGGTCTTGGGACCCCAACTCTGCAACCTAGCAGCCTTCTGGTCTCAGCAGAGTGCTTTACCTACAGCGCATGACCCTCTTCCCGTCTGTGCAGAGATGCTCTAGCACCTTAGCTTGGCTGCTTTTCCCACATCCCTCCCAAGTCCATTCTGTGAACAGCCCAGCCTCCTCATCTCCCCCGAGGGACCACCTTCTCCACCCTCCCCCCCAGTCCCAGTCCCATGGCGCTATCAGTTTGCCTATGGACCTTGGCTCCCCTAAAAAGCCTCAATCATAGTAACCACGGGGCCAGGGCAGTGACCAGCAGTGCAGATGGAGGGGGAAGAAGACTGCTGAGGGGAGCCTAGCAGCTAACACCACGCTCAGAAATACCCGGTGAGGGCTTATTTACAGGAGTAGAAACAGCTCACAGGCAGATGGAACACCAAAGGCCATCCCAACATGGGTGACAGCTCACAAAGCTAGGAATCTGGAGCCCAGTGCTCAGCCTTCAACAGTTCAGCAGGTTGGAGAGCATCCTTTCCAGGTGGCCCAGTTGGCCAAAGCCTCTTCCAGGCAGCTCTCCTGGCTCTGCTTCTTTCCAGGCTACTTGCCCAATCTCTGCTCTCTTTACTGTTTACTCTTGGGGATGGAGGGAGGGGCCTAGTGAGTCTGGTCAGTTTCAGGAACTTCCTGAAGCTATTTGAGTGGCTTACTTTCCGTCTTAAGGAGCCTTTCTGTAGAATGGAATATTTTAATCTAGGAGAAAACTATTTCATAAGCACTGTAGGGAAGATCTGAGGTCAGTAATGAAATTACTAGCCGTGGTGTTACCTCCTTTAAGGTAGAGTGTTAAGTAAAAGTAAAATTCTCCAGGCTTTTTTGGTTTGGTTTTGCTTTGTTTGTTTTGGCACTGTGAATTGAATCATAGAAGGACCCACTGTATCATGATTTGTGTTTGTCTGTGTGTGTATGTTTAACTGGTTTTTGTTGTTGTTATGAGACAATGTCTTAATTTTGTAACCTAGGCTGGCCTTCAGCTTGCAGTAATCCTCCTGTCTCAGCTTCCCAAGGCCATGATTAGGGATGTGTGTCATGACACACCCAGCGCTGTCACAGTTTTTTGAGGTAGCAATCACATGTGGGGTTGCTTAGTGGCTGTCATAGGTAATGGTCACTGATTTATAGTGCCAGTAGAGACCACTGCCATCTTTCTAGAGAAATCTCCTGGGCAGCTCCAGTGAAAGTGCCTCAGGGTATCGAAGGCGGAATTGGAGTATACTGTGTCCCTGGAGGGCTTTCTGGAAGAGAAGCCTTTGTCAGGCTGAGCCTTGACAGTCCGACACGCCTGAGAGAGGGTTTTGTAAGCATGCATCAAGGTCACAAGCACAGAGGGCTCTTAGTTTGCCATCCTGCTTCCTTGTTACTAGCTGTGCTCTGCAACACCAGGAGAGTGACCTGGCCTCTCTGAGCCGCAGTAGTAAAGTGAGACGAAAGCATGTCTTCAGAACAGTGTAGAGTGGAGAGCATGGGGCCTGGCCTCTCCGCATGGTTCGCACTTGTGTCTGTGATGTAGGGTCTAAGACCTCCTGAGAGACGACTGTGTGACCTCCAGGGTCCTGGCCCTGACAGAGCTGCCCAGGTGGCCCAAGTACCTGGGAGACACTGCCTACCTTCCACCTTTCACATGGAGGCTAAGGCACTGGATCAGGTCAGGGCTGGGAGGTTAGGAGCCCACAACCAAGGATCCTGCATGGGCACTCACATGGCGGTGGGCCCCTATGTCTGTCCTACACATGGCACAAAGCAGAGTATCTGTAGATATGCCTAGGGCAGCCAGAGAGAAGCACCCTCTGCTTCCCTACTCTGTCACCTAAACAGAGACCCAAGCATGCTGTCTATGTCCCTTCCTGCCCCTCCCTGCCCCTCCCCTGCCCCACTTCTCCCCCTGCATCCCTGCATCTCTGCATCCCTGCATCCCTGCATCCCTCCACCCAACTCTTTTTCTGTCCCTGCTCTAACTTTCTTTTCTTTTTTTTTTTTTAAAGATTTATTTTATTGTTTATTACGTGTAAGTACATTGTAGCTGTCCTCAGACACCCCAGAAGAGGGCATCAGTTCTCATTACAGGTGGTTGAGAGCCACCATGTGGTTGCTGGGATTTGAACTCAGGACCTTCGAAAGAGCAGTCAGTGCTCTTAACCACTGAGCCATCTCTCCACCCCCCCTGCTCTAACTTTCTAAACGTTCTTTTTCTTTCTGACTTTAGGCCCAGTACCTCCCTCTTCCAAGAAGCCCTCCCTGACCACCCTAAGCCACTCGGACCTCCCTGCCCCGGGAATTCTTACACAGTAGACTCTTGTCAGCACTTTATGGTACCCAGTCACAAACTGAGTTCTGTTTTCTTTCCTCGGGTGTTTGTCTTCACACATTAACTGGATAGTGCACACTTCAAGGCAGGACACTGTGTCTTCTGCTGCGTGCTTGCTTCAGGCATGGGAATAAGTCTGTAACAACCTCTCACTCGGTTAAGATATGGGTGAAGAGAGGATGCCAGATGGATGAGGGACATATGACAGATGAAGGGTGGAGATGGATGGGCGTTGGTGGGTGGATGGCAGAGAATGTAGTATGAATGGGGGACCAGTGGATGTGGAAGACAGGATGGATATCAATGGTGGATAAGAAACTGACTTTGGAAGAGACAGAGGAGGCTGGAGAGATGGCTCAGCAGTTAAGAGCACTGACTGCTCTTCCAAAGGTCCTGAGTTCAAATCCCATCAACCACATGGTGGCTCACAACCATCTATAATGAGATCTGATGCCCACTTTTGGTGTATCTGAAGACAGCTACAGTGTACTTACATATAACAATAAATAAATCTTTGGGCCAGAGCCAACAGAAGTCCTGAGTTTAATTCCCAGCAACCACATGATGACTCACAACCATCTGTACAGCTACAGTGTACTCATATCCATAAAGTAAATAAATCTTTAAAAGGAAAAAGGAAGAGACCGAGAAAGCCTCCAAACATGGAGGGGCCTCTTTGACATGCTCTATGGGGACTTCATAGTTGAATTCCAGTGCTATATTTTGTGGCTGACACTTCCGCCTCCTTCAGAAATCCATGAATCACCAATGGCCAAGAGGCAGCCGGCAGAGTTGGCAGCAGGGTGTCAGGTGCCCTGCCGTAGAACTTGTATTACGCCACAGCAGCGGGCCTGCCCCACGGCCCCTTTGCTAGGAGCTTTGCTTTGTGGATCTTTCCTCCCACCACTCTCCCACTGGGTGTGACTCCTTGGAAGGTCATAAGTGAGAATCAAGATCTGTCTGTTCTCATGCTCTAAGTTGGCATCCGTGTGATGGGACCAGTATCTTAAAGCTCCATTTTCTTGAGCAAGGGCCACCAACCACACTCCAGCTCTCGCCCCTCTTATGAACCCAAGCTTTCAGTTGAAATCTTCCCCATGTGCCTAACACCCTGCTAAAAGCTTTACACATTGCCCAGATTGACCCCAACTTTTTAAAGTAGGAATTGTTCTAGCCACTCCGTAACAGAAGATTCAAGGAGCCCCAACATGGCAGGTGGCTGGACCAGGCTTTGAGCCCATCTACTCTCTCTCCTCACTAGTTGCTCCGAGGCCCAGACATTATAGCTCTATCCCTGAGCTTCAGACACATCCAGGGCCTAGGCCCAACCTGGTGGAACAAGTGGGAGGAGTCAGACAGACAGTGCTTTGACTTCTATCTGTGGACAGAACCGTGGAGACGCTCTGGGATTCTCAGGAGATAAGCAAAATCTCTCCCTCCCGCCCCCTCCTGTGTAAGAGAGAGAGAGAGAGAGAGAGAGAGAGAGAGAGAGAGAGAGAGAGAGAGTGTGTGTGTGTGTGTGTATGTATGTATGTATGTGTGTGTGTGTATGTGTGTCTGTATGTGTGTGTGTAGGGGTGTCTTCTGAAGTCTGTGATGGTCATAGGATCTAGCCTTTCTAGAACACAGGCTGGAGGACCCAAGACCCCTTCCTTAACCCCAGGAATTCAGCTTTTTCACTCAGAGCAGGAATCTGGCCTCTCTGGACGATCCACATGGTCACAATGGGGCCCATTCTCAGAACCCTGGAAGAGGAAGGCCCTTAGAGAAAGGACAGATTCTTGTTGGACACAGAGCCTTCACTGCACCAATTTAGATTGGGGCACAAATGGTGCATAGAATGGTCTCCACACTCCCTCTGTCTTGCCTGGAGGTCACTGCCTCTTGAGCCCATGCTGTGCAAAGGCTTTCAAAGGCCAGAACAGAACCTAGCTCCAGGCTATGGGGGGTGGAAAGCTCCCAGAGCTGTGCAAGACCTCAGCTGACCTGGGGCCCCTTCACTGGGAAGTTCTCACTTGGCTTCTAGAAGAACATATCTTCTCTCTGTGTGGGTCTCATGCAGAGTCAGAGTCTCAGCTGTCAGCTCCTCGGAGCAGCCTTCCTCTGAGGTGGGGAAATCGAAGCCCAGAGAACTTGTCAGTATTTTTTAAAGTGTCCCCACCAATTAGAAAACACATCTCACATCACAACCCCACACGAGGAGGCAGACAGACAGACAGACAGACAGACAGATTACTGAATCTGACATTTCACAAAACAACCTTGACCATAAACAATTCTGATGGTTTCTAGTCTATACTACATTTTAACAGTGCCTGTTGGGATCCACCATGGCAAGTTCAGAGCTCACTAACAGACAAAGGCTTGTCCTTTGTTTTAGTTTTGCCGGGAATGGGTAGGTGCGCTTGGCAGGCGCAGACAGGAGGATCCTCCTCAGACACATGGTGAGTCTGAGGCCGGCCTGGTCTACTCGACACTCTGTCTCCAAAAGCACCCCAGCATTCTTTAAAACAAACAAACAAACAAACAATAAAAACCAAAACCTTTTTTGATCCTAATTTCTCTTGCCTCTGTCTTCCAAGCGGAGAATGCAGCCATGCCCTGCAGTGCCCAGCCAAACATGAATAGCCACCAACGCTGGCAGAGCAGAGCCCAGAACCCGTTTAGTTGATTCAGGGCACCCTGGGCACAGCCTCTCCTTCCTCTGTCTTCTAGCTGTCTACCTTTCCCAGTTCCAGAAGTTCTCCTCCAGCTACACTCAGACCACTGTCCTCTTTGCCCCTGATCCCTCCTGGATGTAACAGCCGGACCTTCAAACCCGGCCGGCCGTCCCTCCACAGTCCACCTGCATTAGATTGATTAAGCCAAGGGTCCATACACTACACTCTACCCCAGCCCCCAACTCTGAGGAGTGCCCGTGTCCCAACTCTCAAAGTCACCCCAAGTCAGCCATCTGGCAGCAAAGCTGCTTCTCCTGAGCCTTCCATAGCAGCAGCGGCAGCAGACCTGCAGACGGGCACCCCAGGCCACGCCGCCAAAGTCAGCCAGCAGACAGCGGGGCAAGGACACAGGCATGGAAGAGTCCGAGCTCCGTGCCAAGACTCAGTGATGGGAAGGAGGGTGAGGAGGGAGGCTTCAGGCCTCTCTGCTCAGTGCCAGGTTCTACCTGCCCAGGATCCAGCATCCTTCCGCAAGGCCATCCTGGAGCTCCCTTCCCTGACTTTCCTCACTGCCTCAGATACTCTTCCTGGCTCCTTCCTCTCTCTGTCTCTCTCCCTCTCTCCCCTCCCCCTCTCTCCCTCTCTCTCTCCCCTCTCCCTCT
>NW_022196904.1:178553485-178577860 GCF_008632895.1 Mastomys coucha | reverse complement strand
CTCTCCCTCTCCCTCTCCTTCTCTCCCCCTCTCCTCTCTCTCCCTCTCTTTCTCCCCTCTCTCTCTCTCTCTCTGTCTCTCTCTCCCTCTCTCCTTCTCTCCCTCTCTCCTTCTCTCCCCCTCTCCTTCTCCCTCTCCCTCTCCCTCTGTCTTTCCCTCTCTCCCTCTGTCTCTCCCTCTCTCCCTCTCTCCTTCTCTCCCCCTCTCCTTCTCCCTCTCCCTCTGTCTCTCCCTCTCTCCCTCTCTCCTTCTCTCCCTCTCTCCCTCTCTCCATCTCTCCCTCTCTCCCTCTCTCTGGTGACCTCTATGGACGGGGTGACCAGCTCCCCTTCCCAACAAGAGCCTCCTGGTGCTGTGTCCTCTTTTTATAGTCCGGTTCTTACTAGGCCCTGGTGCGGTCCCACTAGAGCATTGTGGGTCAGGACTGTCAGTCTAACCTCTGGGTCCTGGACAAGCTACTTGCTGCCTTAAGACCTCAGCCTCTCCATCCGTAAAGTGAATTAACCCCAGCTCCACTTGCCTCTCGGCACTGAAGACCCAGTGCTAGCGACCTCCAGGAGTGTGGTATAGGGAGGGGAAATGCTTCACTCTTTGTCAGGCTGTGATAAAATACCCCCCCCACACACACACACAATCTCCTTTTATTCACTCCGGGGACCCCAGTCCACAGAATGGTGCAGCCTCTACTGGCTGGTGCAGCCTCTACTGGCTGGGTCCTTCTACCTCCATTAACTGAATCAAGATAGTCTCTCCAAAGTCTGGCCAAGAAATCCCTCACAGATGTGCGTGCCTGCATTAACTTGGTGATCGAAGGAGCCATTAGAAGAGGGAGGCGCAGAAGCCGTGGCTAACACACAAAGGCAAATCCTTCCCCCATCCCACTACTCCGGCCTCTCCCTCTTCACTGGATTCTTTGTGAGAATGCCAGGGAAAAGGGGAGAGCACAGGCCTCACCCAGAGAAATGAAACAGGAATCGGAAGGAGAAGCCGAAGCTACATGCAGCCGAAGCTACACCCTGGCTGTCCTGGAACTCACTCTGTAGAGCAGGCTGGCCTCGAATTTATAGAGATCCACCTGCCTCTGCCTCCTAAGTGCTAGGATTAAAGGCGTGCACCATTGCCTGGTTTATTTATTACATTTTAATGTGGTGGTGGGGTTTGAGAAAGAGAGAAAGAGAAAGAGAAAAAGAGAGAGAAAGAAAGGAAGGAAGGAAGAAAGAAAGAAAGAAAGAAAGAAAGAAAGAAAGAAAGAAAGAGAATGAATGAATGAGAATGTGTCTGTAGCATGTATACAAACTCAGGACAACTTTTGGTAGCCATTTTTCTCCTTCTGCTATATGGGTCCCTGGTCTTGAACTTGGTTCGTCAGGCTTGGCAGCAAGCCCCTTTGCCTACTGAGCCATCTCCCTGAGCTAAGCATCCCAAGTTTAAAGGAATCTTTGCCATCTGGAGAGCAGCTTAAAGATGTGCCTGGAGGCTGGCCTCCTACGTGAGTCTGTCAGGTTGACAGTTAACACTATCACAAGGCCATTCCTTTTCCAGAACACTGGCTGCTTAAATTACCCCCCAGGGGAAGACGGCCCTGTACAGCCTGCCCCTAAGGGTCAGGTGACAAGCCAAGGCACAATTCCGCCAGTGTTCACTCTGGGGAACCAGTGCATTTTATTGGGATTCCTTGCGAAGCATAGGTTGGGGGGTTACTTTCTGGAGTGTGGGTGCTCCCCCTCAAAAGGCCACACCAGGACATTTTTACCCAGCAGAGATGATAGCTCTCCTTAAACTCATAGATGGAGTTCCTTCCCCTAGTCCTCCTGGGCCTATACACTCAAGCCCCTCCCCCAGGCTGTGTGCACTTAGGGCAGAGGAGCATACAGCAGGAGATACGGAGCAGCTGGATACTCAGGAGAGGGTCTCATGACCCTGCCTGCCCACCCTTGTATGAGGGATGCAGACAGTCGAAGCTTAACCTCCCAAGACGGCTGCTGTTTGGCTTCTGTGACAGCGCTTAACAGTCTTGTACAACACTGTACCCCCATCCTCCTGGGTGTTGTTGGCTCTGTGACTGTCCTTATCCTGTGGATGGAGAAGGGTTCGAGTTCACCAGCACATCAAGCAGCCAGGCTTGGAACGAGAGGCTGTGGTCTCGCGCGAACTCCATTGCATCTCCCCGGGAAGGGCCCAGAGATGAAGCGTACCTCTCCTTCTGCAGGCACAGATGAGAGCTGTAGGGGGATTGTAGCTTTTTCTCTTACAGTCCAACCTGTGGACCACCGGAAACCACCAGTCCCAGTTTGCCTAGTTGGTTCCCCAGAAGTCCCACGTTCCAATTTTCTTAGCACAGTTGGTGCCTGTTGTCTTTCTTAGTCACCCCTGGCCAGCTAAAAGGCTGAGCAGCCTGACAGCGCCTGGGAGTCCTTTCCAATTACATTAGCTCCTGGCATCACGGAAGGGAGATGCTGCCCTCCCTCCTCTGAGTCCTCCTGTGGCTCCCTGGGACTTGGTGATTCAGCAGGAGGTCAGAGGTGAGCTGGACTGTGACTTCCAAGGAGTGGAGCATAGTCGGGCAGCAGCTACCATCACCAACTTAAGACTGCAATAGGGTCAAGTGGGAACTTGACTTGTTGGGGAGTTGGACCCCAACAGAGGGTGCCCGCTGTCCTGTCAGGCCAGAACTGACTGCAGGGCAGTGAGGTGGGTGTGCCTGAGGTGGGAGAGCCGTGCCTCTTCCTGCCCTGCCTGGTATGTGAGGGACGGGGGAGTCCAGATACCTAAACTGCTTCTCAGCATACCCAACAGCTAAAAATACAGAATGGCTTGGCGGAAAGGTGCCCTACAGGAGACACCCTCGCGATTTCCTGCGAGGGCCGTGCCTTCCCTGGGCTGGGGGCAGATACCTGATGGATTCTTCTAACTCCCACCCTACCACTTAGTTATGACCTGGCTGCCCCCACTGCCAAGACCCACCTGTTTGTCAGCCCCAGGGGGCTGCCTTCTGTTCCAGCACAGGGTAGGGCTTGTGTGTAGCCTTGGAGCTAAACCAGGGTTCCCAGTTTGGGGCCCAACCCAACCACACCCACTCACTAGTTGCCTGATTTGGGACAAGGAAGTATCTATAATCCTTGTTCTTCTTCCCAGAAAGAAAAACCGCATAGTGTCTCCAGGGAGGGAGACCCAGGGACCCTGGAGGAGGGCCGTAGACTCTGATCAGAGGACAAGGCTAGAGATTTGGTCTGGTAATTTGAACACATTGCTTCTACTTTGTACAAATATTCTGAAGGGGTGGCTGGGTTGCTTATGCAACCTTGGCCCAGCCCTAGAGTACTAAGGGGGCAACCAGCAGGGTTGGGTGGCTCCACCCAGCTTTCTAGATGATTCTATTGAATGGTCAGCCCGCCCGAGATTCACCAATGTGGTGCTGGATACAAAGTCATGCAAGGCGTGTGTGACTTATACCTCATTCCTCTTTGCCCCCCCCATCCCCCGCCCTCATTCCATGGAGACAGCTTGCCTGCCTCTCAACTGGGCTGCTAAGCAATTCAAAGATAACCTCAGGCAGTCTTCAGCAGGGACAAGGTAGCCTTGAAGTGAGGGGCCACTCCTGCTTGGCCACTGGCTGCCTTGGGAATGGCCAGTGGATTGTGGAGTCCCAGTACTCAGCAACCCCTTTGGGAACATGGTGGCTCTGAATTGCCAGCCTGCTCTTCCCCTTGGCCAGCCCCAGTGGAAGAACTGGAAAAGGAATTCCCCCTCTGGGTGGGAGACAACCACTTAACTCTTTCCTTGCTGGGAATTCTCCCTACATTGGAACATGAAGGGGGCACTGCCAAGCAACCTGGGGCACAGCTTTTGCCTTCTGTCTTCTGCTTCAGCAAGTGTCCTAGTTGGGGTACTATTGCTGTGATGAAACACCATGTACAAATTGGGGTGGAAAGGGTTTATCTGGCTCACACTTCCACAGCACCTTTCATCACTGGAGAAAGTCGGGGACAGGAACTCGAGCAGGGCAGGAACCCACAGGCAGGAGCTGATGCAGAGGCCATGGACGGGTGCTGCTTACTGGCTTGCTCAGCCTGCTTTCTTGTAGAACTCAGGACCACCAGCCCAGGGATGGCTCCACCCACAATGGGCTGGACCCCTCCCCCATCAATCACTAGTTAAGAATGTGCCCTACAGGCTCACCCACAGCTTGATTTTTTTTTTATTGCTTATTTTGTTTATTTACATTTTAAACGTTATCTCCCCCCCCCCTTCCCAAAGCAGCTTGACCTTAAGGATGCATTTTCTCCATCGAGGCTTCCTGCTTTCTGATGACTTCTTTTTTTGTGCAAGAGAAGGGGGGGTGTCAGACCCCCTCCCTCTTCTGAGTGATAGGAAACAAACTTGTGCCACCAAGTCTGGCTCTCCCCCCTCCCTAATTCTTTTAGGAGGCAGCACAATGCAACCTCTGCCCCAAAGGCCTTCCAGATCGGATACTTCCTGGGGACTTAGGAACCTCAAGCCCTTCCTCACTCTGGGTGACGCCAGGCAGTGAGTGAGCCTTATCTGTAAAGTGCAGCTCTCAAACTGGGCAAGAGGAGGAGAGGCACATGCCTGTCGTCACGTCCGGGAGGCAGAGGCCAGCCTGGGCTACATAGTGAGATTTTGTTTCAATACCAAACAAGAAGTGCAGCTTCCCAGGCCCTGCCAGACGTTGGGAGATGGAGTGGGGCAGTGCCTGCAACCCTGAGTGTGTAGACAATGACTCTCTTGGTTGAGAGTCTCTTCCTATGGGCTGCCTGCCTGCCGGCCCTTCTCCAATGAGACCCTCCTCCAGGGTCTCAGCTAGCTAATTTGCTTGGCCAAAAATGGGTAGCAAGTGGCATTTTCTTTGGTCTTCAGGGACCAGGAAGGCAATTCCTCTTATCTCCAGATAAGTCCCAGGCTGGCTCCAATGCTGTTTCCTGGACATTAGCAGAATTCAGATTTTAACAATACTAGAGACTGGAGGCAGGGAGGTCAAGGGGATGGGGGTGCAGAACAAAGCTGATGCAACCAGCTTTGGGGAGTCTGCCTCTGCCTGATACTGAGTCTAGGTCTACGGGAGCCTTGGAGGGCCGAGTGGACAGACTCCAAGCTGTCCATTCAGGGCAGATGGGGGGATGGGAGGGGCTATATGCCTAAGGTTACCAACAGTTATTTTAAATGACATGATTCAAACCCAGTGCTCACGCTAGGACCTCATTCTCCATTCCTACCACTCTCCGCTTCCTAGGTACCCCTACATTGTGCTCCATAGAGCGGAATGCCCAGTGGCAGCCTTAGCCTTTAAAAGAAAAGAACTACAAGTGCTAAATATTGTTCCTGCAGGATGTTTGCCCATCACTTGTGCCAGTCCCAAAAGATGGAGTGGTTCAAAGCAGCTAGCACGCCTTTGGGTGGGGGGCCTTGGGGACATGGGACAAGGCACCACTGAATCAAAGGGTCTTACAAACTAATTGTAGGAGAGTGAGCCTGCCACTGGGCTAGCAACGCAAAGTATTGGGAGCATTCCACCCTCTGTTAGCCTCAGTTTCCCTGTTTAGCAAGTGCACTTGAACCTTCTGTTAGGTCTCTGACAGGATCTAGTGAGGATTAGGGAAAGGCGAGCCTTTTGGGCAGGCTGGGGCGCGGTCCCGGTGCGGAGCGGCGGAGAGGCAGGGCGGGGCGAGAAGGCTGATCACGCCGGCGGGGAGGCCGGGCTGCCGGGGCGGGCGGACGGGTATCGCTGCGCGCAGTGCGTGCAACTGCGGAGCGCACCGCTCGCTCGGCCGCGGCATCACATGAGCGGAGAGGCACCGGGAGCGGCGCAGCCGGCCGGTGGGCGCCCCAACAGCTGCAGCCCCGAGCCCCTGCCAGTCCTAACCATGTCTATCTGTTGTTGTTTCTTTTTCAGAGACTATGGCAGTTCCAAGAGGAAATCAGGTAAGGGAGTCTCGGCGCTTTTCTCTCTCACCTCCCAGCTGCCTGCACGCGTCCCTCTGATCCTGCGCAGGACTTTCGGGGGAGGGGGAATGTCTGCTTGGCCTGCTGGCACCGTGGTCCTGTATGCTGGGGGATGCATCCATTGCCCCCTCCCTGACCCTTGCCCTCTCAGTTCTCTGCCACTCACACCTTCATTCTCCTCCTTAGTCCCTCTGGCTCCCAGATGGGAGTCGGGGTGCATGGGGTAGGGGGTGTCTCCGGAAGGGTGGAACCACCGCTGCATCTTCAGCGGGATCCTGCACCCCGGCTGCAGAAGCCCCTGCTGGATACTGCTGTGGCTTTCCCGTGCGTCCTTCGCGCTGCGGTGGAAGAGTTTGTGGATATGCAGGGTCTTGCGTGGGAAAGTGAGAGGGAACTGAGAAGGGGTCGCTCTTGAGAGACTTAGGTTTGTTGCACCAAACCTCGGACCTGAACCCTCCCCCAGCTCTGAGCTTGCGCTCGGGGTTGTGTGTGTGTGTGTGTGTAGGGGGGGGGGTGTCTGCTGCAGCCGCGTGGCTGGAAGAGACGTGGGAGGGGGGGTCCCCAGTCCTCAGTAGGTATAGGCCCTCCCCAAGAGCAAGAGCGAAGTTATCCTCTGACGGTGAGGCTGTCCCTAGAGGGTTAGAAGAGTCTTTCTGGGTGCAGGAGGCTCTCCCAAATGGCACACGCCTGGGTGTGGGCGGGGTGTAGTTACTTGGGGGAGGGCGATCTTTTAAAATTCGTGGGATGAGTGCTGGGGTGCAGGGCTTGGGCAGACAGCAAGCTATGTTGGCATGTGTGTTTTCTGTATGGTGGGGCGCCATGGACAGTCTTTTGAAGAGTCTGACTCTTAGGGAGTCCAAATAGCTCACGTTCAAGGCCCCTATGTCTCAATGCCGGGGGCCAGGGTGTGTGTGGGGGGGTGTCTGTGGACCAAGTAGAGGCTTGTGTGCTGCCCGTGGTGGGTGGGAATTGAAGTAATTGTATTCTGTGTCCTTGTAAATAGAGGGTTGGATGTGCTGGGTGTACAAATGCTCGCTCACCAGCTTATTGGGAGGAACAGTGTTGGGTTGTGTGGACGTGGGTGGTCCTGCTGATGACTGGGCAGTACCTGTATCACCTTTGCATGCATAGGCCAAGTGTCCTCCATGTATTGGCTGAAGCCTGTTCAAGCATGTTTATATGCTTAGTTGTAGGGTGAGATGTGTGTGTCTACATGTCTGACAGCTGTGCCAGGGAATCTCAGCTATGCCCTGAAGCAGAAGGGCATCTCTTTTTGTGAAAAGGAGAGTGGGGAGCTTAAAAAGTTTTGTCATCAATACTTCCAGCCAAGAGAACTAGGCTGGAGGGGCAAACCTGGGCTCTGATGACCACGACAATTGTCTGAAGTTCAAGTCTAGTGCACTATGAACCCCAGGTCCTGCTTGGCTTCTTAAAGTTTCCTCATTGTGTTTAAAACAATAATGATGGGGGGAGGGGGAGCTGGGCGGTGGTGGTGCACGCCTTTAATCCCAGCACTTGGGAGGCAGAGGCAGGCAGAGTTCTGAGTTCGAGGCCAGGGTGGTCTACAGAGTGAGTTCCAGGACAGCCAGGGCTACACAGAGAAACCCTGTCTCAAAAAAACAAAACAAAAACAAAGCCAATAATGATGATAATACTTGCCTCGTGTAATTAGCCCATAATAAAACTATAGCATGTAGTAATATATCGCACTATATATAGCATATGTATTTATATTATATAGTACTATATAAAATACTGTAGTAGTGGTGGTTTCCCATTGTTTTTGTGGTCCGCCCGTTTAAGGTCGAGTCCTGCTCCTCTCCCATACCCTCCCCAGGATGCCTCCTCACTTTCACTGCCTTCCACCTCCATCCAGGAAAAAGACAGATGAGGAAATTGAATTTGCATTGGTATGCTTATGGTAATGGGCACTTAGGTCGTGGTTAAAGTGCCAGGCTGGAGCCAGGCAGCAGGCATGCAGAGCCAGGCTCTTCCCCTGCGACTCTTGGGAGATGCTCTCCCTCTCGGTGGCTATTCTGTCTCTTAGAAATTAGGGATATTTGCATCCACTTTGTGGCAGTTAAGTTTTCCTCTATAGATAGCTATCTTCCTACATCCTTAGGTAGACCAGATGTTTAGTCAGGCCTTAATTTGTATGTTTCTATAAGATGTTGTTTAATGAAATTAACATTTAAGTCTGGTGAACCCTGAATAAATTCAATTACCCTCTCTAAAATGGGTGGGCCTTATCCAATCAAGTGAAGCCCTTAATGGAAAGCACGAACACACACACACACACACACACACACACACACACACACACACACACACGCCAACAAGGAGCTCTGCCATAGCTTGCCTTTGGACTTGACTGCAGCTCGTTCCCAGGCTCCTGCCTGCTCCCTCATCAGACTCTCTGCTCACCAAGTCTCCACAGTCACGTGAGCCAATTTCTAAAATAAATCCCTTTTTTTTTCTTGATGTGCACATCATGTTGGCCTGTTTCTCTGGAGAACGTAGCACACCCCTCCATGGCAGTAATGAAGACTAGCTGGGTTAGTGTCTCAGTGTAGCTAGATCATTCTCTGTCGCAGAGAAGGCATTCCTGAAGTGCTAGGTCCTGTTGCCCAGCGAGCACACTGTGCCCAGAACTTCACATGTTCTTCCCGTGTTTCCTCATGTTCTGCTCTGCCACACTGCAAGGAGAAACCACCGACATGAGCACACGCAGAATCCGAGTCTAGGTTTAGGGCTCGCTCCCACTGCATGGTGAAGCCACCCAGGCTCGCTCTCACTGCACGGTGAAGCTGCCCAGGCTCACTCCCACTGCATGGTGAAGCCGCCGAGGCTCAACGTTGAAGCCGCCTAGGCTCGCTCCCAGTGCACAGTGAAGCTGCTGTCGAGGCTCGCTTCCACTGCACGGTGAAGCCACCTAGGCTCACTCCCACTGCATGATGAAGCTGCTGTCGAGGCTCGCAAGTTGCCGAGGCTCGCTCACATTGGGGGTGGGGGTGGGGGTCGGTGTTGTCTGTGTCCAGTCTGCTTTCCGGCCTACTTCCAGAGCTTGGCTCCTTCACAGAAGACCCTTGCCAATGATGGGACCGGAGAAACTTTTCTAGAAGCAGTCTGGCCATACAGTCCCGGTTTCCTCTCTCGTGCTCAGGTACATGTGCCCTGCTGGAGCTCAGAACTTCTAAAGCAGGGCTCAAGTCAGAGTGCTTATTTGGCATACATGAGGTTTAACCCTTGGGTTTAATCTTTAGGACTCATTAAACCCCGTCTGGTGATCTGTGCCTGCAGCCTGGCCACTCAGGAACTCTAGGCAGAAGAATCAGAAGTTCAAAGGCATCCTTGGCCGTAAAACAGCCAGCCTTGGTTACATGAGACTCTGAACTAGTTCTGGAAGTCCTAGAAAGAAGCTATGGCGGCTAAGGCTGATTGACTGGCTGATGAGAACGTCAATGGTGTAGAGAGTTGGGATGGTGCAAGTCCAGTGCCTAATTATCTTGATTCATCTTTAGCTTCACCCATAGCTGCTTATTGGCCCCTTTTGTATGTGACATAACATTTTTGGAACCATTGGTAAATCATTTGTGATATATGAACAGGATCCTGGTTTCCGCCAACCAAAGGGTTAGGAATAGTGTCGGGTGCTTTCTGCAGCCTACGGCAGAGCCTCCACCCCACCCCATCTCCCCATGCAGCTGCAGCCTGCCTCCCCGATGCACCTGATGCATCTGAAAGGATATCACTTTATGACTTTCTTTGCTCCCGTTTCTATAAACAAGATTGCTGCCGCTTTGGAACTCGTTATTTGGGGGAAACATGAATCTTCGTTCTTAGGCTGTGGTTCCTCATGTCGGGCTCTGGGATGAACTAACTCCTTTGAGGCGAGAGCCGTTTCTGTAGGTTGACCCGACCCTGTGACACCCCCCCCCCCCAAAAAAAAAAAAAGAATGGGAAGCTAGGCTTAGGCAGAGCAGAGGAAAAACGTGTCACGTGGCATACAGCCTGGCGGAGGGGGCAGGACCGGTGACATTTGACGGGGGTGGGGGTGGGGTGGCCTGAACTTTTTCTGCTTCTCTCCTTTTTCTTTCTAACTCTTTCCTTGCCAGGACCCAGTACCGGCTGCCTAACAGCTAGAAGCCGTCTTTGGGCCCTGCCTTCCTTCTGCCTATCAGCTGGACCTCCCGATCCCCTCACTGCTGCCTGTGCCCACTGTCACCCTCCATCCCTCAGCTTCCCCAGAAGCCCCCAGGGCTTCCACCTTTACTCCGGCCGTTGCCATTCCCCGCAGCACCGCTAGAGGGCACTCTTAAGGTGCATTCCAAACCTGCAGAAATCCCCCGGGGGACTTCCACAACTCCCTTTTCTGGCTTCAGAGCCCAGCATAATTGACCCCCGCTGCCTTTCTGACCCGGGCTCTGCCCCTACACATATTCCCACCAGGTCGAACCTGTTCAACCGCACGGTCATCCTCTGCCCTCTAGATGTCACGCTCGTTCCTTTGGCGGCCTTTGTACTTGCTGTTCCCTCGACCTGGAATCTTCTTCCGCCCCGGGGCTGGCTCGCTCTTTGCTGTTAATTGTCTCCGAGGAGCCACCCCAGCCTCACCCTCTCAAATCTCTGCTCCTTCCCTGTTGCTGACACTCTAGTTAGTTGCTTTGTACACGTTCTTGCTTACTGCCTATTTCCCACCACCATGAAACCTCAGCTGTAGGGCATGCGCCATACAAGCTCCGCTCGGTGGGTGAGTGATGATCACGCAGTGAGAGTCAGCAGAGGTGGCCTCTCATCCGGGCTTGGGGGACACTGTGCATAGAAGGAACTTTTCTGACTTGGGAGCAGAGAGAGCAGTCAGAAATCTGAGCAGGCAAGACTAATCATGGCTTGTTTGGAAATCAGTTATATGACCTTACTGAGCTCCAGCTGTATTCAGGCACTGTACTCATGTTGGTGTTACAGAAATATGCCTGCCGTTTGGAAGTTCGCAGTGCCGAGCTGTCCTATGAAAGGTGCCGTGTGACAGAGGGGAGTGATGGAGGAACATGGCTGTGCACGGCACAAACGAGGGCCCAGGGCCTGCTAGAGCACGCCAGCTGGAGCAAGCAGGACTATGGCGGGGAAGAGGATGAGAGGGGAGCAGGGGCGGGGCAGGGTGGGGTATAGAGGAGGGGAGGAGGTGTGTGGGGGGTTACAGCGTAGACTGCAGGACTACACAGGATGTTGACTTTTTCTGAGTTAAGTGAAGGGCACAGAGTGATGTGATTCAGATTGGTTTTCTGGCTGGTGACTGGAGCTCCATAGAAGGGGAAGAGATGAGATGGTGGCAACCCTAGGTGGATTTGATGATTCTGTCTGGGCTTTGCGAAAAAGTCTGGGAGCCAGAGAGTGTCCATCAAGCTGCTTGATCACCTGGTTTGCTTTATATGGCTGTGATAAGACATTCTAGATAAAATGCATCTCGTTGAGGAAAGGGTTTATGTGGCTTTACCCGCTCACAGTCACTGTCAGGAGGAACTCCAGGCAGGAACTGAAGCAGAGGCCATGGAGGGATGCTGCTTGCTGGCTTGCTCGCTCTCCGTGGCTCTCCCGGCTTGTGGTTTATACCTGCTCAGAGGTGGCACCGTGCAGGTCAACTGTTAATCGGAAAAATGCCTCAGTCCGGTAAAGGCATCTTCTCAATTGAGGTTACTTTTTCTTTCCGTATGACTCGGATTTGTGTCGAGCAGACAAAAACCGACCGACATACTTGAGTCTCCTGTCTCAAAAGTCCTCGGGGTTTCAGTCACCTGATCTTGGAGACAGTCCTTCACCTGGAGTTCACATGTTCAACTGGAGAAACTGGAGCAGCAGCAAGCAGTAAGAGGTTTATTGTAAGGGCATGATGTAATCCTGGCACTCAACAGGCTGAGTTCAAGGCCAGCCTGAACCTCGGAGGGAGAGAAGGAAGCAGGGTTTTTGAGAGCTATTGTAAGGAACAGTCTACACAGCAGCAGGGCTGTCTAGCCCAGCTTGAACCCATAGGGTAGGCCTGAAGAAAACAGACCCCAAGCACAGCCTCGAACTGCTGTCCACACATGCGGGTCTTCAGGGAGCCTCGGGTCTGTCCTACAGCTTCACAGCTTCTGGGCTCTGGGTCTCCCTCACCACCGCCCCAGTGCTGGACAATTCCATTTACTTAACATCCACTAAGGACGGGATTTAGCCACCACCACAAATATGCGTCGTGAAAATGGCTGCGTGTGTGGGAGCTGGCTGGCCTCCGCAGCTGGTCGGTCTGCTGAGCCTCACACCTGTTTAAGTAGCAATGGCAGAAGCGCTCTCGGGAGGGACAGGGTGAACCGTACATTTTGAGGGCCTTTTGCCAGCCAGCAGCCAGAAAAGCCAGAAGTGGCTGTGGTAGCTGCCCATGGTGGGCAGGCATTCCGCTAAGAGTCCTAAGAGGGCAAAGGAGCCCCTCCGCGGGGGCTTCTGTTCAAGATCCCATGGCTCCCAAGAAAGATGCTTGAGGAGTTCTGAGAGTCACCACGAGGGGGCGCAGTGGCCCATAGAGCCTCTGGGATCGCGGCTTCTCTGTGTGCCCTATGCCAGGCGGAGGGGTCTGGCGCTCCTTCCCACCAGAACTCTGTGAGCTCCAGTTTAAATGCAAACGAGGTTGCTCAAGAGTGTTGCGAGATTGTTTTCTTGGGCAAGTGTTGATGTTTCTGATGAAGTCCTGTTTATTCTTAGAAAAGCTGTGAGCTCAGCCTGCCTTCCATCCCCGGGATCATTAAATGGTCTTACTGGGCCCAGTTAATGAGATCAAGGCTGATGTGGTTCTGTTGTTGTTGGAGTAGAGAGTTTAGGGTTTGGCATCTGACACACCTCAGCGCGGCCTTTCGTCGGCTTTGCTGTTGGCAAATTTTTGTTTATTTATTGGTTATTATAGACTCTGAAGGGAGGAGGAGAGTTGACCTTACCTTTAACCCGGGAGTAAAATGATTCAATCACAGTGTTTATTTCCACTTTTTGAGTCTCAGAGGAATGTACATTCTGACCAGGATACCTGCTTTGTGCCACAGTTCTGCCAACTATATGTTCCTAAGTAAGTCCTTAGCTTCTGTGTGCCTTAGTTTCATCTGTGAAATGGGATGCAGGAGGCCGCAGGGATATACCCATGCTCCTCTAGGAGAGGGTGCTGGTGTAGGCTCCCCCCGCACCCCCAATCCAGGATGGGCACTGAGTTTGTATTGGTGCCTGAAGAGGCCAGAGGTGTGCAGGAGATCCTTGGAACTGTAGTTTCAAGTGGCTGTGAGCTGCTGGGTGTGACTGCTGACAATTGAACGCAAGTCCTCTTTAAGAGCAAGGGGCTTAACTGCCGAGCCAATTCCCAAGCCCTGTGCTCTAGCCTGGTCCTGGCTATGAGGCTGGGCGGGTTTGTTGCTTTTTTGTTTGTTTTTGGGTTTTTTGTTCATTTATTTTTAATTGTTCTTTAATTTTTTAATATTTAAATTTTTCTATATTTTTTAATTTTTATTAAATTAAATTTTTTAATTTTATAAACTGTTACAAAATACTTGAAAGTAGATAAATCCAGGCGGTGGTGGCTCATGCCTTTAATCCCAGCACTTGGGAGGCAGAGGCAGGTGGATTTCTGAGTTCGAGGCCAGCCTGGTCTACAGAGTGAGTTCTGGGACAGCCAGGGCTATACAGAGAAACCCTGTCTCAAAAACCAAAAAAAAAAAAAAAAGTAGGGAAAAAAAAAGACTTACCCATAAGTACTAGCTACTATAAAAAGCTATCTATCCAGAAAAGCTAAGCCCAACTTTTTTTGTTTGTTTGTTTTGTTTTGTTTTGTTTTTTTCTAGACAGGGTTTCTCTGTGTAGTCCTAGCTGTTCTGAAACTCTGTAGACCAGGCTGACCACGACACGTATGTGAAGGTCAGAGCATAATTTATGGAAGTCAGTTTTCCCCTTCCACTGTCTCAGGAATGGGACTCGGGTCGGCAGCCTTGGTGGCAAGCACTTTCCCCCGCTGACCTGTCTTGTCAGCCCCCATTCTTCTTTTGTAGTTGAGGTAGCTAAGAGTGGCCACTTGCCCACGGGGAAGGTTTGACAGAACATGGTTTCCTGCTGACTCGGCGGGGTAGTGGAGCCCAGTGAGATGTGAGGAAGGCTACAGTGTAGCCAAGCCAGCAGGCCGCGAGGCTTTGCGGGTCTGCTTTTCCCTGTAGAGTGCTGGCTTCTGCATCTGTGAAGCTCCCACAGAGCGCCCAGCCCACCTTCAGAGATTCGTGTAGGCAGACCAGCAAGAGTAGGAGAGCTGTCACCCGTGGAGGGGAGGCTGGAGAAAGGCCCTCTGAAGCTGGCATGAGCTTCAGGGTGTGAGCTGTGCCCTGCTAGAAGTGACAGGCATGACCTGAGGACGTGGGATTGAGACAGATGACAAGTTAGGAGGGAGAGGAATCCTTGATGGCAGGAGAGGAGGCAGGGTGGGAGAGGGGGAGGCATGAGCGATGGGGCTGGAGAGGAAGCCTTGGCGAATGTAGGCTTCCCACCACCAAAGCAATTTCCAGGGCTTCCTTGTCCACATAAACCTCTCACCCACAGTGGAGACCCAAGCTGTTTTGTGAACATGACCAAAATCCCCCTGGCGCCCTCCTTTGTTTGGCCTGTCCCTTGTGAGCATGTCTTGTTACCGCAACATCAGTTTCTGGCGCATCTCACCCAGGGTTGTGTTTTTATAAACAGTGTGACTCTTCGTGGCACCAGCTTCTCAGCCTCGTATCACCCCAGAAAATACAAAGCCATCTAATTGGAACTGTCACTGATTGATTGAGTTTCACGGCCAGCCGCTCTCGTGGCAGTCTGATAGACTGCCAGTGCTGCTCACATGCCCCGTGATTGCGGATATGTGGGTGCTTGCCCCAACTCCCGGCCAAGGCAGCACCCACTGCACAGCGGGCCTGGATGCACGGTGCTGGGCAGGAGGGAGGAGTCCTCCCCAGATCCTGGGATCTCAGGAGAGAAGTCGAGGTAGCCTTGAGGCCCAATGTCTGCTTGTTGAGGAGCCTCTGGTTACCAGCTCTCTCCTGTTTAAGAGAGTAGGAAGCTGGGCTGGAAGAGAGCAGCCTGAGCAACGGGCAGTCAGAATTCTGAGCCTGCTCACTTAAATGCAGATTTTCCAGGCCCTGCCCAGGCCCCATGGGCTCCCAAGGATTGTTTTGTTTCATTTTGAGGGAGGTCTCCTGTAGTCTGAGCTGGCATTAATGTCTCTTCATGATGGAGGCTAGCTTTGAACTCCTGATCCTCCTACCTCCACTTCCTGTGTAAGCCAATACTATACTGCCTAAGAATTCCTAAATCAAACAAGGCTTTCATTCTGGGTGTAGACTGATGGTCACTTTCAGGCTTCATAGACAGTGAAGGTAGCAGGAAGAATGTCCCTGGCTTGCCCGTGAGCCTGGACCGGCTCTTTGAAGATACTTGCAATTGGAGGTAACTGCAAGGAGCTGTTGTAAGCCTACTACCCCTGAAACATTAGCCTAAGGTTGGGGCCTTGGAGATCAGTCACCTAAGGGCCCCGTCTGGCCTCATCAGGAGACAGTGGTGAGACTCTGCCATAAGACTGTGGTCCTGGAGAAAGAGACGCCCAAGCTGTGGTCCAGCAAAGAAATGCTTCCCACCATGGACCTCAGCCAGAAAGCCACTTGTTGCTCACTTCAGATTTCTGGTTTGTAGGCATGTGACATTGGGGCAACATTTCCAGTAATGATGAAGCCAACGGAAAAACAAGAACTTGAGGGAAACGCGCCTTGCTCGTTGCATCTGCACCTTTTTCTGATCTAAAGTTACTCAGTTTAGAAACAGAAATGTGCCGTGTGGAACTTGGTTGGCTCCTAGCCTTTTTATAATTGGTCAGTTTCGAAATGTGAAGGCGAAGAGTTTTTCCAAAGTTTCAGGAAATTTAGAAGTTTGCAGGAAAAGCATGCCTTTCCCTGACTCTTTCTTTGCCCCCTCGGATCTTCTTGTCACCGTGTGACCCAAGCAGCTGGCATAAGGGAGGACCGAGTTAACGTTAGGAAGGGTCTAAAGTAGCGGGGCTGTGTCGGGACCCCTTCACGCTCCCGGATCAGAGGAACATTGGCTCCCTGTCATGGCTTCCTTGCCTCTGCTTCTGGCTGTGTGTGTGGTGCCTTAGGAGGCATGTCTGTGTCTTGGGGGCAGCTTTTCCTTCCTCTCTGGGGTCTCCCCTGCTCACTCCAGATCCTGGAGTGTTAAACAGGGTCTAAGAGAACATAGAACCATTCCTGAAGGAGGATTAAAGTCCTTGTGAAGCAGATTTGACAAGCCAGAGACATAGGCCAGACTAAGACTGCCTTTGTCTTGGGAGGCAGAGGCAGGCAGATTTCTAGTTCAAGGCCAGCCTGGTCTACAGAGTGAGTTCCAGGACAGCCAGGGCTACACAGAGAAACCCTGCCTCGAAAAAACAAAAAACAAAAACAAAAAAGACTGCCTTTGTCAAAGGCCTGAGGAAGACCTTACACATATATGTAAGGATCTGCCGGGGAGGGGAGGGACATGCTCCTAGGTCATCATTTGCATTTGATGCCAGGGTTCTGATTTCAGAATCCATCCCCACACTCCTGTGACCTGTGCTGCCTCTGTGTAAGGCCAGTGGCCCTGTGCACAGCAGTGCTGGTCTGAGAGACACACAAGATCTGTGAAGGCTGAATGGATAGGAGGCAAGTTTCCAAGAAAGTGCTGGCCTGCACCTTCCCGCCATGGCCTCTTGGGCCCTGGCCATGGCTGTTTTATAGATGTGTTTGCTAAGCAACTGAGAACCTACTATGTGCCAGGGTACATGGTCCCAGCCCCAGGGATAGCAAGATGAACTTGAGGTGTCTTTGTCTTCCAGGACCCCCAGTTGAATGAGAGAATAAGCCAACCAGGGTGTCTGTCAATAAACACAACAGCACAAATACCACAGATGGGTGCGGCGTAGCAATCCAGGCACAGATCTGCCAAGGAGGCGCTAATTTACTAAGGGGTTTTTTTTGTTTCTTTTTTTTTATTATTCATTTATGTTTATTGTGCAGGGTGTGTCACTTTTTTATTGCTGTGACACAAATACCTATGGCAGACACTGCTCTAAGGCAATGTATAGCAGCTAGAGTTTAATTGGGCTTATGGTTCTGTTTCCATAGGATTAGAGTCCATGATGGTGGACCATAGGCATGGTGGCTGGAGCCACCAGATGACAACTCACATCTTGATGGAGCCAGAGAGCCTGGTGATGGTAGGAGGCTATTGAGACCTGACCCTGTCTCCACTGACATCTCCTCCAACAAGGCCACATCTCCTAATCTCTCCCAAACAATTCTATCAACTAGGAATCAAGCATTCAAACATATGAGTTTATGGGGGACCGATTTCATCAGAACCACCTCATGCATGCTAAGCAAGTTGTCTACCACTGAGCTATATACCCCCTACCTTTTTTTTTTTTTTTTAAACTTTATTTTGTGTTTTGAGACATAGCCTAGCAAAGCTGTCTGGTGATGTTGCTGATACAACACCATGTCAAAAAGCAACTTGGGGAGGAAAAGGTTTATCTCATCTTTCATTTCCCAGGCCATACTCCATCTAGGAGAGAGAGCAGGAACCTGAGGCAGAAACTGAAGCAGAGAGCATGGGAACACTGCTTACTGGCTTGCTGCTCATGCACAGCCAGCCTGCTTTCCTGTACTATCCAGGACTACTGTGTAGGGATTAGTGCCACCCACAGTGGCCTGGAACCTCGCACATCAATCATCTATCAAATATTTTCTTTTTTTTTTTTTTTTTTTTTTTTTTTTGGTTTTTCGAGACAGGGTTTTTCTGTGTAGCCCTGGCTGTCCTGGAACTCACTCTGTAGACCAGGCTGGCCTTGAACTCAGAAATCCGCCTGCCTCTGCCTCCCAAGTGCTGGGATTAGAGGTGTGCGCCACCACCGCCCTGCAATATTTTCTTGATTAAGACTCCCAGATGACCCGAACTCATGTCACGTTGCTATAAAAACTTGTCAACACACTGGCCATGAATTTGTACATTTGAGGATCTGGAGTTCAAGGCCATGCTCGGCTACATAGGGAGTTTCAGGGTAGTCTGGGTTACATTGAGATACTGTTTCAGAGATAAGTAAACTTCAGAGATAAGGCTATTAAAAAAAAAATCCTATTACTTAGGAGACTGAGATAGATGGGTTGTGAGTTTGAGGCGAGCCTGGGCTACATGGTGTCTCAGTAAGGAAACAGAAACTAAACTGGCATCTGACTTCTCCATATCTCCAAGTACCTGCCCTGAAGTACTGTTTCAGAGACTTGTGCAGATTACCACTGACTCGCAGAAACAGTGTGCCTGGTCAGAAGAAAATTTGCTCCAGGGGCCCCCCTCCAGCCTTCTGGTTAGAGGACCTTGGAGCAGTCTCTCAGAGGCATTTGTTCTCACCCATGAAAGGAGCGCAAGAATTCTAACTGAATTCCTAGCCACGGGACCCCACCTCGGCATCTGGCTTCAGGACATGCTCCCTAGGGCTCTGCCTGTGGCCTCCTCTGGGGACAAGTCTCCAGGAAGCAGAACTTCTCGGAGTTGATGAGGGACTACACTAACAGGACAGAGAACAGCCTTGTGCTAGCACAGAGAAGCCTGGGCAGGGCTCTGAGAAGTAATCTGCCCCCAGTTGGCGAGGAGCACAATAATTGGGAGAATCTGTGACCTTGACTTCACGCCATTCTCCCTGGCAGGAAGCTCTGCCTGCGCTGTGGTATGGAAGGGTTAACTCCAGCCCCAGCCCTCCCTGTCCTGCAGGCAACTCAGCCACTGCTTTCTGGACGAAGCTTTGTCACGTGAGAGCCAGCTGTGGGGATTTCCCCAGCAGTGATGCGTGCATGCGTCTTAACTGCACGCATGCACGCACGTACGCTCAGGGGACCTGTCTATACCCTTGCAGATCAGGGGCGGGCCAAGTCAGGGCTTCTAGCAGACACCGTGGAGTGGGAGGGGATTGACTGAACCTGGCATCCACCAGTCATGGTAGATAAGTATGTTGCACCTTCATAGACTCCTGTTTCCGGGAACATCCATCTTGCCACAAGGTCATATCATCGGTTATGGGTGTTTTGTTGTTGTTGTTGTTGTTGTTGTTGCTTTGAGCCCTTGGAAGGTTTTGCCATGGAGTCTTCTGGGATATTCTGCTGGGCCTGAGGGCTTGTCTCTCTACTTTGGTGCCCAGGAAGGTCAAGGGCTTTCCCTAGCCTCAGAAGGCCTGCACGTGGCTCAGGAGGGCAAGTTTGGATTAGGTCAGTGGTTCTCAACCTTCCCGATGCTGTGACCCTTTAATACAGTTCCTCATGTTGTGGTGACCCCCCCAGCCATAACATTATTTTCATTGCTAATTCATAACTTCAATTTGCTACTATTATGAACTGTAATATAAATATCTGATATGTGACCCACTCCCAAAGGGGCTCTTGACCTATAGGTTGATAATCCCTGGGCTAGATTAAGATCAGGGCCACAGGCATCAAATGAACTTGGGTTCCCATGAAACCAGTGGAGTGAAGACCCAAGAAGCCTCCTGCTCCTTTTCATCCACTGAGGTTTAACTGAATACTTGAGTGTTTCCAGTGTGGTGGAATCGTAGTCAGGGTTAAGACAAAAAGGAGATTCAGGGCTAACTGGAGACACACAACACTTTGAGTGTGTGTGCGCTAAGATTGGAACCCCAGGGCCTTTGGATATTCTAGGCAAGTGTTCTAACACTGGGATATGTATCTAGCCTAGCTTAGCATGTTTTTATTTAACACCTATTATGTGCCAAACATTTGCGAAGATTATAGTCCTATCAGGTGTTCTGGAGATGGTTGAAACAGTGAACAGTATAGGGTAAAGATGGGTGAGATAGACCAACCTTTAAAAAAATGGGTGTTCTGCTGCTAGCCCTGTGTCTCACCCTCCATTGACGGCTTCTGTGACAACCTCTTCTCCCTCCACCCTAGCACCCCCTCCAAAAAAATAGGTCTAGACAGGAAGCCATTGAAGAGAACTAAATTGTGATAGGGATGCTGAAATGGAGCTCTTCACAGTTGGTACCTTCTGGCATGGGTGGCGAAGAACCCAGTTGTCTTTAAGGGGCTGGCTGCTGGGAGTTTGACCATGTTCCAGTGAATAAATGGGCAGTACACATTGTACTTTTTCCCCTCTTTTTTTCTTTTTCTTTTGTTTTTGGGAAGTCACAAGGGTGGAGGCGTGGACCTGGGAGGACTGGAAAGTAAGTGTGGTCATGTGATTGGGGTGCATTATGGGAAATTTCCAAATAAGCAATAAAAAAAATACTGGGTTAAAAAAATGGGTATCCCCAACTTCAGTTCAGATAAGAGCCCTTACCTGGCCTCTGCAGCTTGTGAGCCTTCTCAGAGCCAAGCCCTGCTACCATGAGGTCTTTGGGACACTCCCTGATTAATCTCTCCCAGGCTACCTCAGTGAGCTAAGCTGAGAGTAGGACACCCTGTAGAGGTGGCCTGGACAGGATCAAGCAGGTAGCCAAGGGTACCAAGCTGCCTCAAGCCAGGGGGTTCTGGAGCAGACAGGATCACTCACTGGGGTATGCACTGTGGATGTGCTGTGTGTATGTCCTTCTGTGCCGAGGACATCCTGCAGAGCTGGATCAGCAGGAGGGCCCAGCAGTGCATGTGGACCGTGCTCACTAAACAGCTGGCAGTTGATTCTTTGATGATCTGATAGCCAGAGTCCAGAGTGAGAGACGGGATGTTCTACTCCACATTGTCCTGGATGGGAATGTCCGTCCTGGGTGTACTGCCCTTGACTCCTCCCTACAGCCCTTCCCCTCCTCCCTTTTGACTCCTGAAGGGGTAGCCAAGAGGGGGGTGGATACAGGACTGTAGGCCTGAAGTGGCTGGATGGCTGACTTACTGAAGTCGCTGGCCCATTTCTGTGCTGCCTCTATGTGTGTGAGCACCCACAGTGCCCTAGCCTGGGGGATGCTCAGGGATGTGGGTGGATAGCCTCAGCAAGACCTCTCAGGGAGTGGGGTGTACCACCAAAGCAGACCACCCGGTGGAGGGAGGGACTGGGATGCTGCGATTCTCAGACTTGAGTTTAATCTCTCCTCTGCTGCACACAAACAGCAGAGCTCTGGGAAAGGTAAGGACCTGAGAGCTGAGGGGGAGGCCACACCCAAGGGGCTGTGGGGGTCAAGCTGCAGCTGCCTGCCGGGAGCAGATGCTCAGCCCCCACTTCCCCACTAAGTGTTCCTCTGTCAGCCCACACATCTCCCAATGTGGCCACCTGTCTTTAAACGCTTCTGGTCTCTGCAGTGTGCTGAAGCCCCTCCCAGCGACAGCTGAGAGGTTCCAGTAGTCGCTTTCCTTGAATCCACTAAGCTGGACTCATGTGGTCCTGGCTTGGTAAGGCGTCCTTTTCTTGTCCCGTAGACGCTGTGGATCGCCCCCATTTCTCCACCTGAGCAGACAATCAGACTGGTTTCCTTGAGCAGCTCAGGCTTCAGGGTTCAGTACATTCCTACCCTAGGTTGGGCTGTCCCTAGTGTACCCTGGATTCTGGGAAAGGCAAGACTCTGGGGAAAGAAGACCTTTGTAGCTGCAGGCAAAATGTGGGAACGGGGTTGCTTTTACAGAGAGGAGCACAGCAGAAATAAATAAGGCTAGAGGGGAAGACCAGAAAATGATGTCTCCAGTAGGGCCCCTTTGTTCCCAGTTCCTGGCCTGCTTGCTTGGGCTCAACTTTGACCCATCTCTTCCTTGCTGTGGGGCCTTGGAAAAGGGCCTTAACTCCCCTGAGCCTCAGTTTCCTCCTCTGCAGAAGGCAGATAGATCAATTATTGTTAGGATTAAGCAAGCAAATGTATGTTAAATGTTCGGCACCTTGTTCCTTGTCCCACCTCCCTCAAGTTGAGCGTGGAGTGCTGTAATCTACCTGAGTCTTAAGCAAGTAGCCCTCCCTGTCCCTGTCCCTGTCCCTCTCCCTCTCCCTCTCCCTCTCCCTCTCCCTCTCCCTCTCCCTCTCCCTCTCTCGCTCCCATGTGGTCTTCTGGACTGCATAAGGCCAGGAAGCCAAAGATGTAGCAGAGAGAGGGGATTGGAGGCACTTATGATTGCCCTGCCCTTCAAGTCCCCAGTGGTAACTCAGCCCTACTAAACTCCTTAAGCACCCCCACCCACTTGGCTTGGACACCTATAGCCCAGCCACTTAGGGCTTGGGTAAAACCAGCTACATAATTTAAAACGTGAAAACAGAGAACCTCTTGTTCATAAATGATGGATGATTTCAATCCCACTACAGCATTAAGCTAGTCCGAGGGAAGCCCTTGTGTCAATGTACAGGATCCCAAAAGGCTACACAGGGCACACCTCTAGGAAGCCAGCCCTACCTGAGAGGCTGAGAAGAGGATGCCGGCCATGCAGCGGCGCCCTTCTGTGGTGGCAATAACCCCGCACTCTTCCAAGATCCATGGGTTCTTTCCTCTGTGGGTTTGCATGAGGGCCTGTGGCTCCTGCTTATGCCCAGGGCTGCCCATCTGAGAAACAGTTTATAAACCATCTTAGGTCATGTCCTGTTGTAGGAACAGGATGCCTGAGACAAGGTCTCACGGAGCCCAGAGTGGCCTCAAAATTGCTGTGTAGCTGAGGCTGACCTTGACCCTCCTCCCTCTGCCTCTCAAGGGCTGGAATTCCTGGGAAGGGCCACCACGCCTGGGTTTATATGGTGCTGGGGTTTGAATCTGGGGCTTCATACACACTAAGCAAACACTCTGCCAATGCCAACTGAGCCATCTCCTCTGTTTCAAGACTGGGTCATTCGTAAAGAAAGGGCTTTAGCCAGGTATAGTGGTTGGTGCTTTAGTCCCAGCATGGGGGTTGGGGTGGAGGCAGGGGGATCTCTGTGAGTTTGAGACTAGTCTGGTCTACAAAGCAAGTTCCAGGATAGCCAGAGCTTTTACACAGAAAAACGGTCCTATCCTGGAAAACGAAACAAAGCAGGAAGAAAGGGTTTATATTTTAGTTCAAGGTTCAGGAGGCCAAAGAGGCCATGGCCACGTAGCTGCCTCTGCTCAACAGCAGAGGGACAGGCAGGCATGTGCAGAAGGGAGGAAGAAGGCCAAGAGCTGTCGTGCCAGCTCCTGTTCCCCAGGGTAGCCATCAACCCTGTGGGGCTGTTGGAACAAAATGGTTGACAGTGGGGGTGACAGGGACGTGTCCTATTCATGAAAACAGTTACTGCTACTGCCACCCTTAAGTTCAGAGCTGGCACCTACAGGCTGAAAGTGGTGGCCAGGTTTCCTGGTGGCCTAGTCAAAAAGGGAAAGAAGCACGTGGAGTCTAAGAAACTTAAAAAATTGGCCCTGCGCAAAGTTGAACTGTAGCAGGGGAAGGGGGGGAAGATTAGGATGCAGCTGAACGGGTATGAACAATAGAATTCCCAAAGAGGGAGAGGCCTCTCCTGAGATCCAGGAGAAGGGAAGGGCCGGGGAGAACAGAGACTTTTCATTCCATTGGGGCCTGGTGGAATCTTTGAGTTGTGAAAACTGGTAAAGGCTGGCCCACCCTGGTCCCCCGAGCCTTTGGCTCACTGTCATCCTTCGAAGTTTGGGCAACTGGCAGCCCTCTCTCGTTCCTCCACCCAGCCCGCAGCCTTCTCCAGGTTTATTAATTTGGAATGTGGAACTGGGTTTCCTTCAGAGAAGCATCCTGCAGACTTGGGGTGTGTGGAGCTTGGGGGGAAGGGGAGTTCTCTCCTCATCTAGACTAGCCAGACCTTGTGGGAGCTTCTAGAAGTTCATGGATACCTGCCTGACATTCTTGGCTTCTTCCTCTTCATCACTCAGACTTGACAGGAGCCAGGGTCAGCCTCTCAGGTGTGCACCAGACCCAGGGTCTGGCCACACCTAGAGATGGGATTTTTCTCTGGGCATAGATTCTTGCTGGCATTGCTGGCCAGCAGGAACAGTTGTGGCAAGAACATGGACATCATGGATGAGAGGAGGATCCTGTCTCTACACTGTCTTCTCACCCCACAGTTTCTGCCGTTACCTATTTCCCATCGTGTCCCTAATTCCTGCCTCTGAGCTTTCACAGGTCATGAGGGTGTGAAAAGGCTCTGAAGATGTGGCGTGTTGGGCCTTTTCACTACTGTATTACTGGAGGAAAAGAAGATCTGATTGCTAAATGTCCCATGTCAGCCAATGTAAATGGCAATGTGAGCACAAGGCCCAGGCCTTTGCTCCTCCCCCCTCATCTCTGCCCCAGATGCCTTGCCTCATTTTTTTTGTTTTGTTTTGTTTTGTTTTTGTTTTTCAAGACAGGGTTTCACTGTGTAGCCCTGGCTATCCTGGAACTCACTCTGTAGACCAGG
>NW_022196904.1:178544990-178553421 GCF_008632895.1 Mastomys coucha | reverse complement strand
TATATGTAAGTACACTGTAGCTATCTTCAGATAACCCTGAAGAGGGAATCAGATCTCATTACGGATGGCTGTGAGCCACTATGTGGTTGCTGGGATTTGAACTCATGACCTTCAGTAGAGCAGTCGGCGCTCTTAACCACTGAGCCATCTCTCCAGCCCCCGAGGGAATAATTTAAATGGAGGATGGGTTTAATTTGGTGTCACAGATGTCTGCCCATGGCCAGTGTCATGAATCTGCAGCTTGTGGTCTGACTGCTTCTCCGACTGTCCGGAGAGGCTGTGGAGCCGAGCCCCAGCTGCTGGGGGTGGCTCACGGGGGACCAGTCTTGGAAAGTTAAAGGCCCTGGCTTCCTGTTTCTTGGTCCACTGTGATGCGAATAGCTTTTACTCACACTGCTGCTGCCCTGAATCTCCCCCCTGTGACAGACTAAAACCATGGATACAAATGAAGCTTTTTTCTTCAGCTGTTTCTGCCGGGTCACAGCAAATGTAACAAATTCAGCCACATTGCTTTAGACTGTAGGGAACTAGAGCATCCCGGCAGCAAGGGCCCATGGCAGAGCCAGATGGGAGGGACACAATGTATCTACTGGGCCATGCAGCCAGTGACCCACTTCCTTCCAGGTAGGCCCCACTTTCTGCTTCTTTCCACCTCTCTGTGAGGTCCAAGACTTCAGGATCCTGTCACTTCATTGAAACTCATCAGCTAGTGACCAGACCTCTCTAATCCAGAAACTTGTGGGAGATGTTTCATATTCAAACAGAATGCTGCCTTCAAAGCTATCTCCTTTTAGGGGCTTGATTTCCAGAAATTGAACCTGTGTTCAAATGATTTTTTTTTTTTTTTTTTGGAAAGATGGTCTTTTTCCAGTACTCATTTAATTTCATGTGTTATGGCAAGTAGCAGGTTTCTGCCAGGAAAGTCTAGGACATCAGAGAACCACCTTAGAGATCAGTAGGTCTGAATGCTATGGTTGGCAGGTGTTAAGCATTGAGGCCCAAAAGAATTAAGCCTTTGCCCAAGAGCAAGGCCAGCTCTTGCTCTCAGCAAGGCCAGGCACGCAGGTTACCAATGCCATCCCTCTCATGTTGTAGCAGGCTGCATCCCTCTTCTGCAGGACTCTGGCTTCTTAGTCCATAGAGGAGGGGATGGGTAACGCAGCAGTTGGTTTGTGTTGGTCACAGCTGTTTCTTGGCTGTGCTTGCTGCCTCTGGCCCCTGAGCCAGCAGCAGGCCTGTGTGCCTGCTGGCCGAAGGGCCTGCTTGTATGAGCCAGAGCCTCTTCTCTGTTCATCAGAAAGAGGTGGAAGGGGTCCTTCCCACCCCGGGACAGAGCTTGCCAGGGCTGGCTGGATTTACTCTTCACATCCAGGGATTGGATCCCTTTTAAAAAGACAGGCTTGTTTCTAGTCTATTCCATTTTCCAGGATGGAGAAGAAAATGCCTGCTTCTGGAGGTTGAAGCAAGATGGGTGTGAGCTCAGGTGTCTGCCCTCTGGCCACATCTGGCCTACCTTGTGATCCTGTGAATAAAACTATTGGAAGATGGCCCAGTCACTGTTTTCAATATAATCACTGGATTATTGATTGATTGAGTGTGTGTGTGTGTGTGTGTGTGTGTGTGTGTGTGTTTCACTGGAGATTCACCCTAGGTCCTCAAACATGCTAGGCAAACACTCTACCATTGAGGTGTGCACTCCCAGCCCTCTTTATATTTTGAGACAGAATATACCCACACAGGCTTTGAACTTTTGGTCTCCTGCCACCACCTCCCAAGTGCTGGGATTTGTGAGTTTTCACTGAGCCCAGCCCACTCTTCCCTTTAATGGTAGAGCTGAGTAGCCTTCCCAGAAGCCATCTGGCCCCAGCACCTAAGATAAGTCCCCCCCACCCCCAGCCCTTGGCCTAACAGAAGAATTCTCCCTGGGCTGTTCGCACACAGGCACAATGCCTTTCTGTGGCTCACTGGAAGAGATTTGCCTTTCTCAAAATACTTCCTCATGAGGAACCCAAAGGGAAGCCCAAAGGGAGCCAGGGAGCAAAAAGTGGACTCAGGTGGGTCAGTTCCCCACCCCACCCCACTCTGCTCCCAACCCTCTATGTTGGCACTACGTAGAGCCTTGGTGGTCTTCAGCATGTCTGCCCCGTCTCGGCTCCATGAGGACAGCTGCTGGGCTCAGGGAGAGGCTCTGGTCTCAGCCCCTGTGCTGTTCATCTGTAATTACAATGGACCCAGTCCGAGGGCGATGGTGGGAAGCCTCTCGAGTAGATGCAGGGGATTCTTGGTGTAGGTGGCACAGTGTACCATTCAGTCACCATCCCTGCATCCTGGGGCCATGACTTCCTGGTGCCATCAGAGCTGAATGATGCTGAGACTCAGGCTCATGCTAGCTACACTGTGAAAAGTGTTGGCCGGCACCGTGGTTAACCTTCAGTAAGCACTGTCGATGACAAGTCTGTATGTTGCCTACTGGTATCATTTAGTCATCCCAGTAGCCAAGAAGGCGAGCATATAGCTTTATCCTGAATTTTACAAGTTCAGGACTAGGCTTTGAGGAGTGGAGTATAGGCTCAGTGCTTAAGATCACTGGCTGCTCTTCCACAGGGGTTGGCTCCCAGCACCCTTCAGGTGGCTCACAACCATCTGTAATTCCCATTTCAGGAGACCCGTATCTCTTCTGTCCTCCACAGGCACCAGGCATGCAAGTGATACACAAGCGAATACATAGAACAAAATGAAAATAAAGTTATGGAAAGGAAATTTATTTTAGAAAGAAGCAATAGGTTCCAAAAAGATTAATTAACTTCCGGGATGGATGGAGCCTGGAAGGGGTGGAGCCTAGAAGGGGTGGGGCTTGGGTCTGTACCCAGGTCTCAGACCGCAGAGACCTTTCCACAAACTCCCTCTTGGGTTTACAGTAAACATTGAAATATCTGCTTATCAGCTCTGCCGGGGGTGGGGGGTGTCGGGCTGGAGGGCGGCGGTGCAGATTTACTGAGCAGGTGTGGCATCAGACTCTCGTGGCCTCATCTGTGTGCCTGCAAAAGATGGGCCTTGTATTAGCTGTGTAGCCTTGATTGAGTAACTTGGTCTCTTTGCTTCAGTGTTTCTGCAAAACAGAGGGATTATAGTACCTGTTGTAGGTTTGTCTTCAACAGTAACTGAATAGCCCGTATGTGACGGGTACAGTACGAAGCTTGGTAGACCCCAGTGCTGGATGAATGTAAGCTGCTGGTATCTGCCATGACGAAGTCCCCCCAGCCCCAGGGCCAGTGCCAGGCGGCCCTCCTAGGGGCCCAACCTTCGCCTTGTGACTGTCTTCCTGCAGCCAGTGCTTTGCGCCTTGTGAATGTCTATAGCATGTCTCTGCTCCAGGCATGGTACCATTCTATCTCCTTTCCATCTGAGAAATGTCTCCCTAATACTGTGAGGCCAGAGTATGTGCTAATCTCCTGAGTCTGTCTTGGGACTCAATGGTTCATGACGGGCAGGGAGTGCCTGTGGTGGCCTCTGGTGTTCATGGTGACCTTTGAGCCTATGAGGGTGTTTGATACGCAAGCCTGCCACTCAAGTTTGATCCCTGGAGCACATGTAAAGTGGGAAGAGAGGACCAATTCATTAAAGTTGTCCCCTGTGGCATGCACACCCAACGCACGCGTACATGCACGCACACTAAAAACATTAGAAACACTGTGCATTGCAGTGAACAGGTGAGGAACTTTGTACACCATCGCAGATCACAATGCTGATGGTGTACTACTCCGTCCGACCCCGTAATGACATGTTCCTCTATAGCAGTTCAGGTTTATCCTCACTCTTGGCAGGAAACAACATAACCATGTTTCCCAGGTGAGGAGGCTGAGGCACAGGCAGGGTACCCTTGTCCTCACGTCCTGGCCACTAGCTCCTAGGTCCAGTGTGAAGCGCTCTGTATGACCGTGGTTCTCAACCTGTGGGCCGAGACCCCTCTGCTATTTTGAATGGCGCTTCCCAGGGATCGCCTAAGACCATTGGAAAACTCAGATATTTCCATTACGGTTTATAACAGGAGCAAAATTACAATTATGAAGCAGCAATGAAAATGTATTTATGGCGTGTATGGGGTGGTTGCCACAGCTTGGGGAACTGTATTAAAGGGTCGCAGCACTAGGAAGGTTGAGAACCGCTGCTTTTTAGGGCACCTTTTACCTCCCTTGGGTGCAGCTGTGGCAAGCACTGAGCAAGACTTCAAGGCAGAGTACATGTGGTATGTACTTGAAAACTACCCTGGCATTTGAGGTCCTGGGTCTGGTCTGCTGAGCTGCTGACCTCTGACAGTCTGTGGAGCCACCAGGCCCCATGGGACCAGCCTCCCTCATAGCTACAGAGGCAGAGCCCGGCTTCCTTCTCCAGCCCACACTGAAGCCGAATCCCACTGCAGGGAGGGCCTAGGTCACGAGTCTGCTTCAGAGGATCCTGTGTTCCGACAGACACCTCATTATCCCAGCCAGTCTCTGTAATCATACAGGCCCACGCCCAGCAGTTGTCCCAGGCCAGGAAATCATTCCTTCCCCTCCCCCGCCTTCCGCCCACGGCGCCCTGAACCTCCAGTGTCTGCAGCCACGCTTCGGTGGCCCTCCTGCCTGCCTGCCTAACGGTTTTCTCTCCTGCTTCTCCTTGCTCTCCTGGGGACTTGGAAGTGTGGTTATCCAGCTGGGCTGAGTCTCCCAAGAAGGACGTGACAGGTACTGCCTTGCGTGCATGCGTGTGAACTTGTGCGTCCCAGCATGTGTGCCGAGGAGCTGGTGCCCGCAGGCTTCCTTAGGCATGCCTCCCTGCATCTGCATGTAGGGCTTTTCCACTCCCTGCAGCCCCCCTCCCCGCCTGCAGGAAGAACCCTTTACAGTCCCCAGATGAGCCATGGAGCCTGGTAGAGTGGTGATCAATATCAGAGTGAGGGAGTGTGCACTGGCCCAGTGCCTGTGGGTTTGAATCCCGGCTCGGCCATGCCCTGCCTATGTTGTCCTGGGTGGGTTGCACAACCTTCCCAAAGGCACATAAAGTGCATTGCTGGGCTAGGGTGATGGTGGGCTACTGTCGTCTTTGACCTTATCACACTGACCTTCCCCGGAGACTAGCCAAAGACAGCCATCTCTAGCCTGAGGCAGTCAGTCAGCCCCTGATGACCTACCTTCCAGAGATCGCTGTGGGGAGCAAGAGATCTGGGGCGCAGGAGGGCCCTTCCTGTGAGAGTGAGAGGTTGGACCACAGCCCCATTTCCCAGTAGTCCAGACCTTGGAATTGCCCCAAGGCCTTTAGCTGCCTGGTGAGGTGCCCAGGGGCTAACCCAGAATTTGGTCCATCTGGGTGGAGAGTCAGTTTAGCCTTGTGGCAAAACGGCAGGACTATAGTGCTTGGAGTCGATGGTGGAAGAGGGATGGCATTTCCTGGAGGGTCTTCAACAGGAGTCTTCCCTTTGAAGACAGGGTGAGGGGCTGGGGAGGTATGGTAGAGGGTTAGGGTGAGAAGGGGTCTTGGGCCAGTTGCTGAGTCAAAGCTCAAGCTCTACCCGCAGTCCTCCCACCTCGAAGCTGCTGCCGAGCACTCTGGAAGAGAGAGCAGAAGAGAAGGCAGTAGGGAGGACCCCCTTGCCTCCTGGTTGTCCTTCTAGTGTTCCCTATGATGCTGGCCCGGGCCTGAGCTAATCACTGGGCTCCTGTCCCTTTTTCCCCTCTGATCACGCCAGTGAGCCAGAGCGCACTTGGCCCACAGCAATACATTCTATTCACCAAACGTATAGCTGAGAGGCCAGCAGGCCCAGTGCACCCTGGGAAGAACCGACTGTGAGGGACTGCTGGGTCTTGGTGGGATGCCCAGGGTTGGGAGTGTTATGGAGAACCTGTGGCAGGGCTCCCATAAGGCCTGGCTTCTCAAGATGAGTCCAACCCTCTGGAACCAGAGGCAGCCCCTCAGTCCCCACCCTAGAGTGGTGGGGATAGCCGACTGAGTCCAAGGCCCCAATCTCCCAGCCTTGGTTTCCCTTCTGGAATGTGGGGGAATTCTCTGAAACAGGAAGCTCAGAGGTAATGGGCTGATGCCAGAGATCCCAATAGATAGGGGTCCTGGGGTTGCTGCTTAGCCTGGCATCCAACTCAGAGTGGCCCAGGAGGCTCTGAGCTGGCTCTCTGTAGCTGGTAGGCCCATGCCTGCCTGGACGTGGGTCTAGGAGAGGCATTTCGCAGAGACGTCTCTCTAACCCTCTCCACTCTCCCGGTGCTGTGGGTTTTTCCATGAGCTGCCTCTGGTAGGGAGGTCTGTAGTTCCTCCCAAGTCTCTCCTAGCCTCTGCTCACCACACAGCTGCTTGTACTTTACAAGGGGGTTTAGCCCTGTAACAGACTAGACCCGTGAGGTACTTACTGTTCCTGTTTACAGATGAGGAAGCTAACCTCCGGAAGGGTAAGTGTCCTCCCCAAGGTCACAGAGCAAGCACGGGTAGGGCAGGACTGCACTTCAGAGCCTCTGACACTGATGCTGAGTTTGTGTTCAGGAATGTCGGGTGATGGTTGTGTCTGGGTCATGTCCTATGGCACTGGCATCAGAGGTGACTCGTCCACAGCACAGGGTCTGGTTGGAGAGCCATTCCCACTCAAACGCCCCGGAGAGAACAAGAGACTGTGCTATCCCGGGCACACTAAGGGAGCTTCCTAAGAGCCAGAGATGCTTAGATAGAATTGAGATGGGAGAGCATGTAAGGCGGGGGTCGGGCCTACAGGAAAAAGGCTTAAAGAGAATGCACACGGGGCTGTCACGGGTGCTCAGTACACCCGTGCTGAATTATGAATGCTACGTGGAATGGTGGAGGAGTGCCAGAGAACCAGGGGAGCACCAATCACAAGAAAGACTGGGCTTAAATTTGCCCCTTATTCTTTTAAGTCATGAGGAGTCATTGAGGGTGTGGGAGCCAGGAAATGACTTGGCAAAGGCTTAGTTTAGAAGCTTAAGTTGACAACAAAACCCCCAAATTTCTATTCAGATGGTTAGTGGAGGAATACAGGTGTCAAGGCTGGAGTAGGGCGGAGACTCTTAGGAAGGTCCAGCCAAGGACTCTAACAGAGCTTAAGGATCTGTCTGCCTCTTGTGCAAAGGCCCGTTCTCACACAGGAGAGACAGTGCTCTCTAGAAGTGCCCACCCCTCCGAGCAGAGCCAAAGCCTCCTCTGAGCGCAAGGGCTCCCTCCCCCTCCTTCGGGCAGCCGCCTCCAGATCCCAATTTTCCAGGCCTTTGCCTGCCTTGGAGGGGATCCAGAGCTGCTACAGATGGCGTCACTGCCCGGATACCTGCTCTGAGTGCCTGCCGCCCCGCACTGCAACACCCCAAAAGGCAGATGCCAGAGGGGAGAGCTGGGAGCCTGTTTGCACCGGAGGTGAAAAGGAGAGAGAGGAGAGAGAACCCCACAGCTAGTGCAGCTGTCTCCCAAGAAGAGTGTCAGCCTGCCTGCCCGTGCTGTGTGGCCCTGCAGAAAGTTTCTCTTCGTTTTACCTTCCTGAGTCCCAGAATGCTAGCCTAGCCGTTAGAGGCTCCGACCAGTTTTCCAGGCAGACTGCGGACGAGAGCTGTGGGTGTGTAGATTTTTCCTCTGCTTTGAAATCTTGCCTCAAATTTTTCTTGGCTTGGATCAAAATGAGCTGATATCTGTCCCCTCACTGGCACCTCATCTTTGTCCTCACATCCTTGTCTACCGTCTAGCCGCAATCCCAGAGCTGCTTGCTCCTCATTGCCTCGGCTTCTCTCATTGCCTCTCCCCCTTCCTGTTCAGTCATTTATTGTCCCTCTGTTTGGGAGTTAAGGCCCTTCCTGCTTTACCCAGACGGATACACACTCACAGCATCTGTCTGGAAGTACATCAGTCACACACTCCATCCCCCCCCCCCCCCCCCCCCCCCCCCCCCCCCCCCCGCCAATCCCAAACCCCATTGTTCAGCTGGTATTACCTGTGTGCCTGGTGTCTGGGGATGCAGGTGGGGCAGGGTCCTTCCTACAGACTAAGGGTCAGTGGCACCTGTAGGCCATGTGTGCTGCGGGAGTTTAGGCTGTGCTTGGTCGTAGACTTGGGACACTTTGTGCCCTGGTGACATCCAGGTTACACACATTCAACAGGAGGCTGTATCCGGAGCCTACTGTGGAAGGTTACTGTGAGAACGGAGCTGCAGTTGGGTGCTGAGTGTGGACTGACCCCAAGAGGCCCCAGTGAGGACTTGCATGGGACTTGGAAACTCTCAACCTGCGACAGAACTCCTGCCGCCAGCCCCCACGCCCCCGTTTGGATCTCTGTATTCTCCTCACCCATTTTTTTCCCCCAGTTGAGGTCTCCTCAGTATCTGGCAACCTTTTGCTTTGTGCTACACTTGCAGTGACAGGCACTTATATCCCCAGGGCACAGTCGGGGGGGG
>NW_022196904.1:178525849-178544980 GCF_008632895.1 Mastomys coucha | reverse complement strand
GCTTCTGCCAGCCCAGTGCCCAGTCTGTTGCTAGCTGGTACAGAAGCTGCCGACTTGTGAGTACTGAGGCTGGGGTGCCCTCCTGCCCTGCTGCTGGCTGTGTTTCTGCCTGAAATACACTTCTGGCTTTGCAGAGGCTGCCTGGGGCTTGCCTGTGTGCACTCATGGGCATGCCCCAGCTTCTGAGTCTCCCAAGGGCCCAGCTAGGGCTGTGAAGCCCACGTCATGTGGGAGAAACATACCAGGCCCATGGGTTTCTTTCTCCTCCCAGGAGAGCCTCCTCTGACTCTCCTAGCACTCTCTGGCCACAGACCCTAACAGACCCTTTTTCACCAAGGACGCAGAGGTCTAGACAATGCATCTTACCTTGGCTGCATATCTGAACCGTGGGACAGGATGGGCTATGCAAAGTGACTCGTGCCAAGGCCCCAGACATTAAAGCTGGGTATGAGAGTTTGGGGGTTGAAAAGCCACCTGCGACCCTTCTAAGCAAAGGGTTGTTGTGTCAGAAGGACAGTGTGTTTGTGGAAACAGATCGGAATTCTGTGATTAGAAGAGAGGTGGACCTGAACCCTTGAAAAGACTGTGAGTGTTTTGGCTGTCTCTGTGTGAGCTGTGGGAACTGCATGCATCTCTTGAGCTCCTCTCTGAGCCTCTCAATTTAGGAGTTAAGTGGGAAGAGAAAAAGGGCTGTCTCGGGTGACTGAAGCCATACCTGCCTGGCATGTGAGTCAGACTTAGTCATGCCGAGGGAGGAGTGTGTCCGAGGGGTGAGGCACCACAAAAGACTGGAAGCACTGGGCCGTGAAACTCTGCGGCCACACTAGTGGTGTTAAGCCCCAGCCTTCCTGAATGTTGGTAGAGGTTGCATTTGTTTTGGTTCTGAGACAGGTTTCTTGACTGGCAACCCCGGGCTGACGTTGAACTCCTGATTCCCCTGCCTCAGCCACTAGTGTGGGAATTACAGGCTGACTGACACATATATGGTTGTAAGAACTGTACTAGGAATTCCCTCGGGGTGGAGCGTCTGGGAAGGCTTCCTGAAAGAGGTGATTAGTCATTTTCTGGCTTGTGGATTCGTATAAGGCTAGCAGAGCATACTGTCTTTGGGAGTGTCCACAGTAACAGTTGAAGAGATTTGACAGCATACCCAGCTAGACCCTTTAAGCTCAAATGAACACCCAGCCTGTCCATTTGCCAGCCTGGTGCTTGTTTAATGAATGCCACACTGATACAGTGGCCAAACAGGACAAAGGACTGCCTTGCACCCGGAAGTAAGGCTCACTGGCCCTCTCTCTGATAGACCCTGGCCTTTGACTCTGAGGCTTTTAAAACTGCCCAGCACTTAAAGACAAGGGGAACCAGGCAGCCTCTGTTGGTTGAGATGGCAGAGGGACCCAGGAAGGCTCCTCTGAAAAGCCTAAGGCTGCTGTCTGCCTGGCCCTTGGAGAACCAGGAGGACAGGAATGGAGCCGAACTTGAGGAAAAGTTGGCGTGGGGAGGGGCGCTAGGCTCGCCAGCACTGGCGCTGGGACTTTCGTCTTGGGTTTCAAGTAAACAGTCTGGGCCCTCCCCATCCCCTGCCTCCACCCCCAGCTCCTCATTCGACCGGTCTCATGTGTTTCTATTTAAGGGTTGCGAGTGAGCCCTAGTGATTGGCGGCCTCAAAGTCTCTTGACTCTTTGCTGGACCCAGGCTGTGGAGAAGTTCTCTCCCTCTCCCTCCTGAAGGGAGCCCTGCTGCCTTTTCTTTCTGGGTTTACAGGCTCCGGGTAGAGGCAGCCAACCTCCTGGACTTCCCACTCCTCTCTCTCCTTCTCTCTCTCCCCTGTTCTCTGGCCTCAGCCTCCATGGGCCGCCCACCGTGCTCCTGTGGCCCTCCTCTCACACCCCAGCCAGCCCAAGAGTCTGGAGAGATGGGAGGCCCCAGGCCTCTCTGCAGACTCCCCCATGCCGGCCTGTGACTAACTCTTCACACGCAGCAGCAAGCTTTTCCCTCAATTTCCTTGGCTTCCGTCTCTGCTTGTCTCTGCCTCTCTCCACCCCCTTCTCCTCCCCCGGCCCCTGGCTCCCCATGTCCCCGGGTCCCCGCGGTGCAGCGGGCCGGTGTGGGGCCTTGCTATATGGCCTGTCCTTGGGGCCCAGCAAGCTGCGAGCGCTGGCTACGGGCTGCTCCGCGGTGCAGAGCTGGCGACCGAGCAGCCTCCCTCGAGGGCGATGGACAGAGGGCGCCCCGGACGCGGGGCTACAGCCGGCCGCTGGCTCACCGCGTGCTTTCTGCCCTCGCCAGGTGCCGACACCAACGCCGAGCCCATGATCCTGGAACAGTACGTGGTGGTGTCCAACTATAAGAAACAGGAGAACTCGGAGCTGAGCCTCCAGGCCGGGGAGGTGGTAGATGTCATCGAGAAGAACGAAAGTGGTAAGTGCCTGGCCTTTGGCCGTCCACTCCTGGTTCCAGCCTGGCTCCTGGGCCCGGCTGGGTTTTTGTTCCTCTCCTCCTCCCCCCACCTCTGCAGCTATACGTTATTTCCATCTGGAGAGGGAGAGGGCCGAGGAGTCTGAAGCTCCCCTGTTGGTTTGGGCTGCAGGCCAGCAGTTTGCCTGGTGGTGGAAGAATGTCTCCCTGGCTTGAGGCTAATTAGCCGGCTTGTGCTAATGCAAGGCCAAGGTGGCATGGAAGCATCCGTCCCTTATTCAGGGACCGACCCAGTGCCATCTGAGGCCCACAGGAGATGGTAGCTTTTGCTCAGGGGTGCCCAATGACAGCTTTCCCGGTTGAGCTGTCTGTCTGCCAGCCAAGATCCAGGCAGGAGTGGGAGGGCCCAGCCAGCTGGTGGAGAGGGCAAGCATGACATCACAATAGCTTCCAGAGTCCCCAGACCCCTAGCAAGATGTCTGAGGAAGGGCCAGGCCCTGTGGGAGGTTGGCTAGTGTCTGGGCAGTGAGTGGGTGGTGAGCTTGACCGCCTCCTGCTGAGCTGGAAGCCACCAGGACTTGGGAAGAGGGCCCAGGCACTGAATGAAGCCAGGTCCTGGAGGGGTCCTGCAGCAGGCCACTTTGTCATGAGGAGCTGACAGAGACCATGCCCACAGCTTTCCAGGATCTGCCAGCTCCAGGGTTTTTGCAGAATGGACCAAAATCCCTTGATGCTCTTGGCAAGAAAAGGCACAGTCAGATGGAGGAAAGCCTGCTAGTCCCTGCTACAGGGAGAGCCAGAGGGTCCTTGAAACCACAACATCCTCTGCTGCTCGTCCACAGCTCACCGGGTGCCACCTGAACGGGTCCTGGGTCTTATTTTGGTTTCAGTTTCTGTTTGCTGGGGGCAGGCCCTTTATATAGGTGTACCCCAGGGATGGCATTTGTGGGCCCTTCAAGAGGGAGGCCTGTCTTTGTTTCCTTCTAATATTTTGAAGGGTCATAGTGTTCATTCTGTAGATAGAATGACTGAGGCACAGAGAGCTGGAGTGGAAACAAGTCTCCTGAGGTCAGAAAAAGTGCCCCCGACTTCTGAATGATAATGCCTCTGGGCCGCTGCAGAGACCTTAAGGAAATCTCAGTGGATATCCTTGGGGAGCACGGGGCTGGACTCCCCCTCCTGAGGTTGGTGTCGTCATCGTCCATATGAGAGTCAGGCTCTGTCCTTGTGCCTGGGTGGTTGGCAGTGACACTGCACACGTGACAGAACGTGACCTGGTGTCAGATCTTGATTCCAGGTGAACATCACCACACTGGTTCCCTGCCTATGTAACTTTATGGTGTGTTACTATCAGCCCAGTCTCCCTGATCTCTGAGGAAGCTGACACTGCCCTGGGGGTTGGCTGTGTCCCGAGTCTCTGACAGAAGGAAAGGCAACAGAGGTTGCTCCTAGGAAAAGCTGGAGCCTACTTCTGAATGCAAGGCCTGTTCCTTGGGGACTCCCCTGCTGACACATGTGCCCTGTCTTGCCACCACTGCTCTGTGACTCTGAGTAGCAGGAGGTGGTGAGCCTCCGAGTCTTTGGGGTCAGTCAGCCATTGGCCAGGATGACAGAAGAGGCTGAATATAGTGGCACATGCCTTTAATCCTAGCATTCAGGAGGCACAGGCAGACAGTGTCTGTGACTCTGAGGGTAGCCAGATCTATATAGTGAGTTTGGGGCCATCTGAGGCTAAATAGTGAGCCCCTCCCCCCAAAAAAAGTCCCCAGGGATTCATTTGCCATTCCCCTTCCCATTCCATATCTATAACCCATGGGCTCTTGCCTGGGTGAAGGAAGAACTTGGGGAAGGAGGCGGTAAGTGTGTTAGAAACAGCGTGGAGATGCCCGTTTTCTTGCTTGCCCGGGTCATCTGAGCAGCCCAGCCTGGCACAGAGACCTCATCAGACTGCTGGGCTTAGATTCTAGCTACTACCAATAGGTGGGTAACTTCAGAACCTTCATCTCTCTGGGCCTTACCCATTCCTTCTGTAAAAGGGGGATAGCCTCATGGCTGCTTGGAAGTAGGGACCAGAACAAACAGTCCCCTGAGCCCTACTGCCGTGTCTGGACTGCAGGGGGACTCTGCAGGGCCCTGGGTGTCAGATGGAGAGAACCTCGGTATCTGTGGCTTTTCTACTGTTCTGGTGGTTTGTGGAGATAGCTATGTGTGTTTGAACAAGGATCTGGGGTACCGTGGCTGTCTGTCCGTCGTCTGTCTGTCCATCGAAACCAGCATGGCTTGGATGTACATCCAGGTTAACAAGAGAGACTGGGTAGAGGAGAGAAAGTTAGATGACCAGGCTTCGGATCCTGGGAAGTGATTCTCTGGCAGGGAAGCTGGAGGCTGGATTGTTCGGGTGGTAGGTGAGGCGTGTGCATCCTGTGAGCTGGTTTTGGAAGGAGTGGTGGGTGAGGCTTCTGAGCTCTGGAACAAAGACCCAGTTGTGATGCCTTTGACCTGGGACATGGTGAGCGTGTTACGACATTTCCACTGCCATTGTTGGGCAGTAGCCCTGGTGATTAGCATCCCCCAGTCCTCTCATTGGGTGCAGGCCTCTGCCTGTGAGCTCTTTCACTAAGCTGGGAGTTGCTCAAATGGAGGGTCCATGGAATACCCAGCAACCTCTCTGGCTCTGCCTGTTTGTCAGAGATCCCCTGTGACCTGAACTACAGCCACAAGGTCATGTGGGATATGGATATGCCAGCACCATGTGTGGCTGTCATCCATCTAAAGCGGTCTGTCTGGAAGGTGTTTCCAAGCCCATAAACAGTCAGTGCCAGGCCCCAGGCTCCAGACTGAATAGGACACCTCTACTACTGGCATCATGGAGTAGTCCCCTGTGGTGGGAGACACTTTAGCCATCCAGTCACTAAAGTAACAGGCAAAGAGTTTAGGTGATTCTTAGTATTCAAAAGCTGAGCTCTCTCCCTCCAAAAAGGCCCTGGGGAAGGCTAAGAATTCACTGATCTTGAGCCCTAAGTGGATATCCTGTGTCGATGACATGTGGATTAGAGGCATGGACCGGTCAAGATGGTCACAGGTCTCCCTGAAACATCCTGGCAAAAGACGTTGCTCAGATCCTGCTGGCCTGCTCTTCTCAGGGAATGGGGTAGTAGTGGTTAAATTGATCCTTTGAACTTGGGGGTAGGCATGGGTTGAGAAGGTCTCAAGAGGGTGATGTGTTCCCTTACTGAGGATAACCCTCCCCGAGGATCACACATATGGGCAGACATCACAAGCACCTTTTAAGATCAAACAGAAAGAGCCCATATAGGAAGACTATTCTCTTCCAGCCAGTGGGATCACATAGAGCAGCTTGGTCCCTTTACCATCCAGTGGGTCACACCGGGGCCTGCAACAGCCACTGTTCCTTTGTGGAAACCCCTTGACCCTTCAACCTTTGGTACCCGACATATCTCCTTGTAGAACGTTCTCGTATCTTGGAGAGCATATCAGCTGCACCTTCTGGCAGGCGCGGCCGGTCTGTCGTCTGCAGACTGGTGATGTCAAGGTCCTGGTTGCTGGTTTCCATGTTGAGCAAAGCTGCCTCCAGCTTTCCAGGAGTGTTTCCTTCCAAGACTGCAGCCAGGGCAGGGAGTGTGGAGATGAGTCAACAGGATTTCTCCTGCTTCAGCTTCTATCCCTCATCTTCGCTTACTTCCTGGCATTGGTGTGATACACGGAAGGTTCTCACCGTTCCTTGGAAGCAAGGGATGTTGAGCTCTTGTCAATCCACTCAGTTTCCCGGTGAGAAAGCTAAGCCTTGGGATCTCTATCCCCCCTGAGCAGCGCTTCAGTACATTTGATCTGTGACTAAAGGCTGGAAATTCCTCTAACTTGCTCAAGAGACTGTTGAAAGATTACGGGAGAATCTCACAGAGCCAAGAGTGAGATGTGAGTCCCAACCTTGAGAAGGCTGAGGCTGGGACTGGGAGCAAAGGTCACCACAGGCCTTGCTCTTGTCCTTTCTTGGCTCCATCTCTGCCTTCCCCTCATGCTTGAGTGTGTGTGTGCATCTACTGTATATGCATGTGCACTTGTGTGTGTGTGTGTGTGTGTGTGTGTGTGTGTGTGTGTGTGTGTGAACGTGTTTGAGTGTGCATGTGTGCTCTGTTCCCTCCCTCTTTGGTACCACACTGACTCAGAGCACAGCTGTGCACTTCTCACTGCACACCAGCTAGTCCTCTTTTCATTCATCCAAGATGGCAGCTTGTTTACACCGGGTAATTCGCATGCCCCAGCCTCCTTGATTTTTCCCATTGAGATAGCTACCAACCATTTGCTGTAGCCTCTGGTTCTGAGTTCATATTTTAAAGTTTGAGCTGGAAACTTGCACACTTGTGGCCCTGGTTCGTGGGCAGGCTGAGGCAGGAGAATCATTTGAGTCTACAAGTTGGAGGCTCATTGGAGAAACATAGGGAGATATCCTGTCTTTCACAGACACACACACAGAGAGATACAAAGAGAGAGAGAGAGAGAGAGAGAGAGAGAGGGAGAGAGAGACATATGAATATATTCTTATCAATCCACTAACTTTCCAGTGAGAAAAGGGATTGTGTATATGAATACACACACACACACACACACACACACACACACACACACACATGAATCTGACTGACTTCTTGTCAGCCAATGGATTAACAGCCCTTAGCTGAGATACATAGCCCTAATTAAGTCAGCAGAACCCAGAAGAGTTGCCGCAGGGGTGTGTGGTCATGACTACATAGCTAGCCTCTTCAGCATCGACTGTTGGAGGCATGTTCTATTGTTACTCTGTGTGTGTGTGTGTGTGTGTGTGTGTGTGTGTGTGTGTGTGTGAGATTTGAGAGACTGTGTATGTAAGCAGAAGGTATGTATGCGAGAACCTGAAATTCAGATACTGGGTTTCAGATCTAGTTTTGTGGGCCGAGGAAGCTGCTCTGTGGTGGAGTGCTTGCTTAACATAGTCAAGGCCTGGATTTCACCCCGGCCCTGGAAGGGAAAGGAGGAAGGAAGGAAGAAGGAAGGAAGGAAGGAGGGAGGGAGGGGAAGAAGAGGGAGGGAGGGAGAGAGAGAGAGAGAGAGAGAGAGAGAGAGAGAGAGAGAGAGAGAAGAAGCATGCTGAAAGCCTGGATTTCACTCCCAGCACTATAAGGAAAGAAGGAAGAGGAAGGAGAGAGGGAGGGAGAGAGAAAGAAAGGAGTGTGGGCAAGGGAGAGAGAGAGAGAAAGAGAGAGAGGGAATCCAATGTTACCCTGGCATTAGGAACAAGAATCAATTTGCTTCTTTAAAAAATTTTGTTTTAGATTTCTTTATTTTACTTTATGTATATCAGTGTTTGCCTTCATGTGTGTATGTCCACCACATACATACCTGGTGCCTGCAGAGGCCAGAAGAGGGCATCCAGTTCTCTAGCACTGGAGTTATTGATGGACATATGGGTGCTGCAAACTGAGTGCAGGTCCTCTGTAAGAACAACAAGCGCTGTTAACTGAGCCATCTTTCTAGCCCTTCAGTTTTCTTTTTCCAAATTAAACGAGGGCAGCGGTCTGTACCACAGGGGCTGTTCATAAAGGTGAGATGTTCTGTGCATGGGGCTCATTAATACGCTCATTTGTTCATTTCATGTTATTTGAATAAGTCCTTTGTCCCAGGCACTGTGATAACTGCTTATATACCCACAGGGTTCATAGCTAATGGTGTGTGAAGTCAAGCTCTTAAGATGGAGGCTGTATTGTGAGGCTAGGGTAGCTTTAATTTTGTTTGTTTGTTTGTTTAGTTTTTCGAGACAGGGTTTCTCTGTATAGCCCTGGCTGTCCTGGAACTCACTCTGTAAACCAGGCTGGCCTCGAATTCAGAAATCCACCTGCCTCTGCCTCCCAAGTGCCAGGATTAAAGGTGTGCGCCACCACCGCCCGGCCTGTTTGTTTGTTTTTTAACTTACATTTATTTCTTAGGAGTAGGGGGCTGCCAGGAGGCATTCATGTGGACTTTGGAGGATCAGACATAAGAGGAGATTCTCTCCTTCTACTGGGTCAATCCTGGAGCTGGAACTCACGTGGTTATACTTGGTGGCAAGCAGCCCTACCCACTGGTCGATCTCACCCACTTGGCAAAGCTTTATAGGCTTTCCGCTGTCTTGAGTTGACTCTGTTTAGTTTCTAAGTCTTGTGCTTAAACTTTGCTTGACGAAGGAACAACCTGAATGCTGTCCCAGATTTCCAGGCTGTGCTGCCTAAGAAACGGACACCCCAGTAAAGACATGCTAGGCTGTTTTAGAAAGGGCAGTCCATTGCCAGGTGCATTGCAGATTAATGAACCACCATCCCTAGCCAAAACAGCCTGGTCAGAGTGAGCTCCCCGAGCCAGTGTTCGTCTGGAGGTATTGTCTGGCCCTCACAAAGTCCTGTTGGAGCATCAGAAAGCCTTGCTCTCTGATAGCTTGTGTCCTCCTAAATGCATGTGTGTCCCTGCTGTACTTGCCTAGTCAGCAATTCCTGAGTCCCTTCTGGTCCAAGGCCATCTCTGGTATGCAGTGTGTTCACTTCATGACGCTGGCTGGAGGAGAAAGGGCCAGAGAGCATAAATCCCTGAGCAACCGAGCCCGGGGCCCGTCAGCCCAGCCTCATTCACTGAAGGACAGAGATTATCTTAGAACTGAGATTGTAGAATGATCTCTTAGTGAAAATCTCAGGCTCCAAGGCACATAGACCTGGTTGTGACTTTGATTTCTTTGTGTCCCTTGGGAAATTTCTTGGATTCTCTTAAGGGTCAATTTTCTTACCTTCATAACAAGGGACAACCGTACAGCCATACTGCAAAGTTGGAATCCTCTAACTCAAAAGGGTTCCATGTTCAGGAACAGAGACACAGTGAGTGCCAGTGCATCATAGCAAAGCTAGGTCCCTGGACTGGGAACTTGCAATGATGTTAGATGGCAGTGTTGGCCCAACATGCACAAAGCCCTGGTTTGACCCCTAGTACCACATAAACTACGCGTGATGGTGCACATCTGTAATCCCAGCACTTGGGAGGTAGAGACAGGAGGATCCGAAGATCGAGTTCATCCTTGGCTACATAGCAATTTGGAGGCCAGTCTGGGCTATGCGAGATCCTGTCTCAAAACAAAACCATACCAGACTGGTTCAGCAATGCACATTTTACCGTCCTGGGCCAGTTAACAGCTCTGTGGGCCCGTGAGGCAGAGGTAGCAGCAGAGGGACTACTGCCCATGACTTTAGGACTGCACCTGCCAGAGCCACCTCCTTTGGAGCTCTTAATTTGCACAGTTGTCCTTGTCCCAGCCTGTGACAAAAGAGAAGGGCTTGTGACAGAGACCAGATTCAAGAACAAATGCCTTCAACCAGGGTGCTTTACACAAGGCTGGCAGTGACGAGGCCCAGGTAGGAGAGCACCATACCGACCATCCAGGTTCTGTCATCTGGTGCGGAGCTCAGGTGCTGGGGGTCAAGACTGGGCCTAGGGGGACGGGGCTTCTAGGAGGGGCCCTAGAAAATGAACACATTCCAGTGGGCAGAGGGGAGTGTGGGGTGGTGGGCGGGGACTAGACACTCAAAGCAGAAGCTCTGTGGAAAGTTTGGCAGCCCTATGTCAGTTAGCCCCAGACTTCTGTAAGCAGAAGGGCTGCCAGCTGAGGGGAGCTTGGCACCCACCTTCTTGGCTCTCAAGGAGGGTGGCAGGAGCAGGTGTTGGGGGACGAGGGGGCTCTAGAAATAGTGTTTCCTTCAAGCTACACGAGCCATGGCTGGGTTAGGAAGGCATCCAAGAGTTTGTCAGGACCGAGCGCTCGCAACCCCATGCCAGGAACCAGCTGCCAGGTGATAGGGCAGGGCAACCGGTGCTGGGTTTTCCCTCTGTCGCACTTCCAACCTGCTGAGATTGAACAAGAGCAACCAGTCACCTTCACCTGACACTGTCTCTGCAGACAGAGGTGTCCCGACTCTTCTGATTGAATCCACTCTGGCCTGTGAGTTGGCAGTCCTGGAGAGCCTGCCCACCTCTCACCACACACACACACACACACACACACACACACACACACACACACACACACACACACGTAGGCACACACACACACACACACACACACACGTAGGCACACACGTAGGCACACACACACACATGCACACGTGCGTCTAGATGCCTTTGTCCCCCAGTAGAAGTGACAAGTCTCACTCCACAGCTGAAGCATAGGGAGAGACTCCTCCCATGTGTCCTCGGCTCTTATGTAACGGACCTTCGCTAAGTGCAGGGTGCTTTGTGGGGAGTGTAATTTGTCAGAACCTCAGGGAATTTGGGGTTGAAAAATTGCCCCTGTTCTCTCCCCAGCTTACCCTGTGGCTGCTGATATCACACACTTCAGCACTTGGGTTTTCAGTAATCATTGTGGTAGCTGAGGGTAGCCCACGGCAACCACCCTCATTCCTCTCAGCATCTTTTCAGACTCCATAACCTCATCCTCTAGGTGTCCAGGGCTGACCGAGAATCCTAGCCTTAAGGGGGGGGGAATCAACTAGGGCGACCCAGTTAGCTCACATGACCTGAAAAGCCTTGTGGGAGTCAGTGTTCCAGGGGGTTCCCCAGCTTGGAGCCCGTTGAATCCCCCAAAGCAGAGGGAAGCTCCTGGTTCCTATAGCCCAAGGGCATCTCCTCCTGATTGAAATGTGTGATATGAAACTATCATTTGAGTTTCACTGGCTCAGCCCATGATCTCTACTTCCCTTCCTAGCTGGGCATCTCTCAGGTTCCTGCTAAAATTCATTTGTTTCTCTCAAGCTTCTATTGGACTGGATTGTGGGGAAATGGCCCAGGACAGCCACAGGGGGTGACAGAAAGCCAAACTCAGGGTCAGTCTGCCAAGGATTAATGGTAAAGTGAGCAAACTGCCTAGATCTGAAACGGACACATGGTAGCCGTCTCCCTCTTCTATGGTCTGATCTGTCAGGATGGGCATAGCCACCTTTGGCTCGCCATGTCTTGAAACCTAAATGGCTAGAAGTCTGGATGTCTGTTCTGTGCAGTGCCTGCTGGGAATCATCATGGGAGAGGTCTCGGCCACCTGGGGAAAAGCCTGCCCCTGCCAGCTAGCCAGGGATTTTGAGCGTTTTCCAAGGTCATCTCTTTCTGAATCATAATATTTTAAGTTTCACGGATACAAAAGCATGCCACTTTTTAAGCCTCTTGGTAAGAGGCAAGCTGGGGCTTGGTGTTCTCTCTCTCTCTCCAAGGAGGAAACTGAGACCCAGAGAAGTGAGGTGACTTGTCCCAGGGTTGCACGGCTGGGAATGCAGGCGTGAGCTTTATGGAGCCATAGTCTGTCTAGGTCAGGCTTGCAGCCTGGAGTTCGAGTCTTTGGAAGGGCAAACCCCAGAAGGCTTTACTGTGTGACTTCCCCATACCCACATGCTGGGAAGCAGAGGTCAGTTCCTCTGGAACAGAGAAGGGCCAAGAGCTGCATGTCAGAAAGACTCTGAAGGAGGGTGGAGAAGGTGTCCTGCCTTCCCCTTCTTGGCTTCCCAGGTCCTTGGGGAGGGGGGGCTGGATTGTGTGAGTGGTAAGTCTGGAGGGGCTTGGGTCTAGCCTGAGCTCTGCCTCCCTGGCACTACATAACAGAGTCCATGTTGCCGTCCTCTGCTTGTAACCAAACAGAACCATCTAGCCCCTCTCTTCCAGCCCCATACCATATGGAATAGATCTTCCATCTTTGTCTCCTCTCTTCCCTCTATGGCTGCCTTCAGTACTCAGGGACATCCTGCTTCCATAGCAGGCAGGCATCGAGAACCTACTGTGTGACCCATGGGCATGCATAGGACTGGGCAGAACATTGGACAGGAATCCGCCATTGTCTTGCCCTTGCCGACAGTGACATCCCTGAGACTCAATGTATAGTCCAGATACTGTGAGCCCAATTACATTCACCATGTAAAGCCAAAAACAAGGTGAGGATGACCACGGGAAGCTAGGATTCAAGGTGGCACGTGGACTAGGCACTGTGGGGTTTGTGGGCTGGGTAGAGAGAAGACTTCTGAAGAAGGCGAATCTTGAACTAAGGAGTAGCAGGCGACTCGCCAGGGCAGAGAAGTCAGACTTTGCCTGCAGAATGATAGGTAGAAGGGACTGATAAGATCTGGCCGGAGGGAGGAAGTTGCCCTTGAGTGGCTGAGTTCAGCTGTAGTAAGTAGACTGAAAGGACCTACTGTGTGATATCAAATAGCAGTTATTCCCTGCCGTGCAGAGGGAAGGAGGTGGGCATGGCTCTGGGACTTTGATAGGGGGAGCCAGCCTCTAAGGCCTTAGAGGTAATGTAACAGGTAGCAGTGCATGGGAGCAGGGCTTGCCCGCCACTCTACCTGCCAAACCACTGCTCCCAACTGGGCCCTTTAGGCTGTAGCTGAGACTCACTTCCCCAGCCCTGCGGAGACTCATTTCCCTAACAAGTCTGCAAACGCAGTCGGAAAACGCAGGCTTGCTCTTCTAGCCTAGACTCTAGAGTAAGCTGGGGACTAGCTGGTGTGCTCCAGAGAATGCAGACTGCCCATGGCTGGCTGAGTCCCCAGCAGACCCCAGACTCTGCTCCTGCAGCTTCTCCTCAAGGTCTCTGTTGCGGTTGGCTAGGTACCCAGGCTTGGTGCTCCCGAACGCTCTGTCTTTCTCATTTGTTTCCTGTTCTCTCAGCCTGCTGTGGCTCCTTATGCTCACCTGTTTGAGTTGTGGGCTGGTTTGAGCATGTTTGTTGGGAGGAGATAGATAGCAGCCAAGTGTGGCAAGAACACGGGGCCTTAGGTCCCTGTACCAGCCAGCACCTACAGCATCAAGCACAAGCTCCTACTGTGGCCGGCTTGACTGGCTGACATCTCTAGCCTGATGGTGCTTGCTGCCAGCTCCAGGCACCCACTTCTTGCCAGAGGCAACTGGGTCAAGGGATTGCCACTTGGCACAGCACTCAGAGTGTCGTATTAATGGGCAGAGTTGTAGAACCATTCTGGAAGGAAGCCAGGCTTTGCATAAGGTATTCTTGGTCAGACTGGGCTCTAAGTTCAGCTACCAGTTAATGGGTTACCTCAAGCCACTTTGTCCCTTAGAACACCAGCTGTCCTTGTCCGAAGGGTAGAGGGGTGACAGCAGTGCCCACACTTGCTTCTTGGATCTGGAGCTCCCCTGTTCCCTAACCACTGCAATTTTATCAACCAAGCTAAATGTAATCTCTCTGTCCCATGGTGTGGAGTTATGCTACACACACACACACACACACACACACACACACACACACACACAGGCCTGTGTAAACATACAGTCTCTCTCTACACAGGAGGCCCAGGGGAGGGGACAGTGGCCATGTTGACCATCTCCCAGCCAGCTCTCCCCAGCTGCCAAATGGGTCAACGGCTACAAGTGTCCCTGGGTTTGTAACAATGATCACAGGCATCGTGGGCTCCTGGACACCTTTGGAAGTGACTTTTCGAGGCCAAATGCTTTGCAGATTAAATTTCCGGAGAGAGAACAGCTGGCTTCCCTGAGCCGCTTCTTACTGTGGGAGCAAAGGGGCTTCCATGTGTGCGTGCAGTGTTCTCCGGGATGAAAGGAAGAGGGAGAGGGTCCAGTGCCCCTCCCTCCTGCAGATGACATCAGCCACTGGGGCAGCTGCTGCTTCATGGATTCTCTAGGACGTGCCTGGAACAGAAAGAATTTTATGATAGGGTTTCGGGGTGGCTTTCCCCCCTCTTTAAATAATGTTTTTGAGGAGTTGCCATGGAGAACTGTTGGAAGCAGAGGGGCTGATGAATGTCTTTGGTCATGTCAGATGAGGACAAGATTACCCAAGTGAGGGAGAGTGTCCCTCCCGTCAGCAAGACTGTGGGGTTCCAGGGCTGCCCTGCCAGAAAGCTAGGGCCATAATCACAAACAGACTGTGATCACTTACAACCAGAAGTATTACTTTAGACTCTTGGCTTTGGTGGGGAAGAATGTAGCTTCCCTCGGCCCCTCCCCCACCCCCTCAAGTTTAAACAAGATCTGTGAAAGCCATAGCTCTGGGCCTTAAAGAGGCCAGAATTCAAGCCAGGGAGCCTTCTCACGGGCCCAGCTTTGGCGAGCTCCACTGAGCAACACTGGTGTTGGGCCTGGGAATCGCCTGGAGCGATTTGCCTCCCCCATTCCTCTTTGAGGTGAACTGGGGAATCCTCCTTTTCCCAGGGTCTTCCTGTCTTCCTGAGACGTCCTCTCCGCCGACACACTGGCCAGCCAAGTAGCCAGCCTTTCTCTCCACCCATGTCATATACGCTCACAGTATGTGATGAGGGAGGCCAGATAGCTGTCTCAAAGACGAATACAGCTCAGCACACTGGGATGCCGGGGTCTAGCCTAGGGGTGGGAGCGATGTCTCATCCTTTCCCCTACCTCAACTGGTGCTTCCCAGGTGAGCCTCGGGTAGACTGTCCCACTCCTAGGCATTAGTATGGGAGAGCCATGGCTTCTTAGAGGGCATGGTACCAGGCGCTAAGCAGATCTTGGGGGCTGTGTAGACCTTGTCGCCAGAGGGGGATTGTAACTAGCTTGAAAAGAGTTAGCTCATCATCCGGGCTTTGCATAAGGAAACTTAGCATCCAGGGGCCCAGCACTCTCCTAGGCTTCAATGAATAGGGGAATACAAGTGTACCTCATTGGATCCAAAGGGCTGCTGCTTACAGTGGGGTCAAAGCTTTTGACATCGACATAGCCACAGGGAACATTTTAGACCTCTGTCCAGTCCGCCCTGAACAGCCCTGTCTCTCCAACCCCATGAAGACAGCCCACCGCCTTGTAGATGTGGTTCCCAGGTGGGAAACTGGATGAGATCTAAGCCAACATGGGCAGGTTCAGATCTAGAGGCCAAGGCAGGAGGAAGAGGGTAGCGACACGGCGTTCCCATTTAAGGGTCAGGCTAGGCTGACGACATGTCATTTCCAACAATGCTTCTCCTCTGTGAAACGACATTGTAGCATGCCGTGGCTAAGGGCTAGCAACTTAGATGGGAGCATCTTGGGCTGTCATCGCCTTAGTGTATTTAGAGGAAGAAGATGCTCATAGCCCATCTCTGCTCCCCCACGCTCTGCCATTTAGGCTCTAGCTAGGCCTTCTCACTAAAGAGTATTTCTAGAATGGAGTTCCCCCTCCAAGAGCTCAGAATGGGTCGGACAACATGGCAGCTGGGAGATGAGAATGTGGAGAGCAATCTTAAGTCAGTTACCTCTCCAGCATCCTCTCTCATCTCTGCCAGAAGAGAGATTATTGATCAGCCTTCTTCAAAGTGGAGAAATCCAGAGACAGGCAAAGAAGCAGGCGTGTAGTCAGGGGAGACATTAGAAGCTTTTGTTCATTTCTTCGCACACAGACCTTTAGTGCCTGCTGTGTGTGCCAGGCACAGAGATGTGTTCCAAAGACTTTCGTGAGAGTTACGCATCATTGCTCAGCTAAGAGGACCTTCCCCACGTCCCTCCCTTCTAGTGTTGGCAGTATTGGGAAAGCTGCCTCTCTGATTGGTAATCCTATGTGTCTATCACCACTGTGTGGCCAGTCACTGTGGAGAGTATGTAGCAAGCTGGGCATGGACTAGGGGGATATCTGGTTTGAGGTGATATTTCTCTGACACTGGGGTAGCATCTACATTAGACACATTCTCAGAAACCAAGGAAATAAGCTGGTGCTGGGAGACATGCAAGTGAGGTGGGACAGGAAGTATGGACAGCCTCTTTCTTACTACAGACCCCTCCAAGATGGTCATCCCAGGGCAAGGTGGGCTAGTGGCTCCAAGATGGCCATCCCAGGACACAGTGGGCTAGCGACTTGCTGCTTTCTGGAGGCAGAGTATAAGAAGCCTTTGCATGCAGCGTGTGAGTGGTCTAGGATTGCGTTTATGCCAGGCACAGGCAGAATGCCCTTTCCTATGGTTATCACCCCTACAGTCCTGCACAGTGTAGGAATGCGACCTCCGCCGTCCAGATCACACAGCCATGGCCACAGAGCTCCGTAGTCCAGCCCTTCACACGTGCTGTGCAGCACCCAGGTAACCAACCCTCTGTGGTTTTGTAGGCGCTGGGAAAGACACCACGGCAAGGAGCTGTTTTTGTTCTCAGGAGTAAGGGGAGCAAGTCTCTGGGGTAGGCCCCTCGAGAGCTCCAAGTTGTACCCATTAGGGAGGGCTTCTTTGTGGGTCCTGGTCTGTGAACCTGTGCATATGGTCCCAATGGAGCCTATGGCCAGACTGCATGGCTTCCTCAGATGAGCACCTCCTCCCTACACCATTCCTCTAGGAGCCTTAACCCGGGAGTAGGCCTGTCCCTGGTGAGTGGCCTTCTGTCCTCCCTGAAGTTCGACTTTCCATTCCTATGAGGGGAGAGGCCCAAGTAGAATGTTCCAGCTGGGTTCACCACCAGGTTGCAGGGGCTCCAGCTCTCACGGATGGGAGTGTCTGCCTCCTGCATGGCCCGGGTCATTTAGACAGCCAACAACAATAGTCTACGTCAGTTCCCTAGGTCAGATCTCCCTGAGTGAGAGGAGGTGCTGTGCGTAACTTCCCAGCACTAGGGAACTGGAGGAAGAAGGATTGCCCAAGGAATAGCTGCACTCCATTCTAGGAAGATAGAAGGCTCTGGGCTAGAGAGATGGGGGCTGAGGAGAACCAGCCCAGCACCAGCTCACATGGACCCCAGGAGCTGAGCGCCGGAGATCTTGAGCCTGTGCCGAGAGGACAAGGATCACTACATCACTACGTACATCTGCTCTCAGCAACCACTAAGCCCCTTCTCTTTCCAGAACACCCAAGCCAGGCTGGGGCTCCACAGGATGCTGTCCCCAGAGAGCTCTCTCTGTAGCGGGGCCACGGTCAACTCAAACCTCAGGTCAAAGCGCTGGTAGCTGAGGGGAGGGAACCCTAGGGGCAGCAGAGAGAGCGAGCCAGAACTTCACAGAGAGGGTGGCATGGAGGACAGGGCCTGAACACAGTGACAAAACAGAGAAGCCAACGCAAGAGAGAACTCTGAGTCCCACGGGGCCCCAAAGAACAAGACAGAAATCCTCTCCCCCAAGGGACCATGAAATACTAGTTCTCAGCTCCCACGCTACCAAGTAGCCAGCCTGTGACTAGCAAGCTGGTGACCGACATGCAGCTAACTGTCCGCTCCAGGCTTTCTGTCTATAAAATTGGGATAATGCTTGAGTCCCGTGTGGCTTATAGAGAAAGAGAATAATAGCCAAGCGGTAGTTACTTCCTATCCTTCTCTGCCAGGAAGGGGTAGGCAACCACTGAGTCCCTGGCAGTATGTGACATCTGCGGGCAACAGGGGTCTGGTGGATTCCTGAATTTCCCCTATCCTCCAGCAACCTAGAGTCTTTCTAGAACAAAGGAGGTCTGTCCCCATTCTTCAGAAGGAGTAGTTTGTAGGCTACTCAAAGTTTGCTGAGGGCCGAGCTGTGTGTAGCCCACGGCCTGCAGAATGTTAACTCACCGCACTAGGTCAGGGTTTCCCAGAGAGCGGTTTGTACACACGTGCTGCGGGATACCTGCTGAGTAGCTCTTTATCTCCTCGCTTTTCTCTCACTCCACATCAGGTCAAGGAGAGAGTGTTCACTGCGGTTCCTAGAGTGTCAGTATGTTGGCTGATAGCCTTTTAAAGGAGGGGAAATCTGACCTATTCGAGGATCTTGCTGCACGTGCCTCAGTGTCTTGCTAAACCTCAATTGAGACATTGATTGCTGTATGACTTTTTCCAGTTATCTTCTACTTGGGATCGTGGTTTTCCATTCAGTGTATGGCACAGGAAAACATCTTTCTGAAAAGCATATTTACATTTTTTTTAAGTTGTCAGCTGAAGCACACACGAGTACAGGTGTTGTTCAGGTGGCCTGATGGGTTGTGTGAGGGCTTGGGGGACCCCAGGTGGGACACCTTCTCCTGTCCCACAGTGTACTAAGGTGACACCAGCAGCTCCCAATTTCCAACCGGGAAAGGAGCCTGGAAAAGCCTGGGCATCGGTGGTGGCTGCTCCCCATACCACGCAGAGGAATCCACGTTGTCAGAAAGCTGCTGACGTCAGGCGGTGCAGAATTTTTGCGAGCCCTCTATTTAAAATTCCCCAGAAATTAAATAAGGAGGGTTAGGAGGGAGGAATGCCCTCAGCAAATTGTAGACTGGGTTTGCTTTGTTTATGGAGATGGTCTTTAAAGTTGCAGTTGCCCCCGTTTTATTTTTGCCCAATTGGAGAGGGGCCGGGCTCAGCTGGGAGGGCAGCTACATCGCTTAGTAGAAGCCTACACAGTTCTACAGCCAAGAGACCGCTGGTTTTAGCAAAGAGAGAACAGGGAAATCATACACAAACGCATCCATGTGCCCATCTTAGGTACTGGGAGAAGGAACACTCGCTGCTCCAGAGGACTCAGGTTCCATTCCCAGCACATGCACACACCAGGAGGCTTACAACCACTTGTAACTCCAGTTCCAAGGCATGCAACACCTTCTTCTGGCCTCCAAAGGCACTTGTATGCACAAGATACGCACTCACAAAAACAAAACAAAACAAAACAAAACTAACAGGCAAAAATAAAACAAGTAAAATCACCAGACAACCTGGGAACTGCATCAGCAATGGGATCCCTCATGAGATCCTGGGTCCCCCCCCCCCCCCCCCCCCCCCC
>NW_022196904.1:178482061-178525798 GCF_008632895.1 Mastomys coucha | reverse complement strand
CCCCCAGCATTGACAACTACAGGGCAGTCCACAGCCTTAGCTCCTCATTGCCAAAACAAAGCCAGTCCTGCTGCTAGGCACCTTGTTCTTCTGAGGTGTCTGCTTGTTTGATTGGTTTTCCCTCTCCCCACAGCCCTGGCGAGCCATGGGATTTCAGATTCCCCTTCCTACACACAACACCTCCTCCTTCAGCCTCTTCCTCCAGCTATGCTGACAAACAGGTGTCAATTCTGATAAGGGGTGTGTCCCCTGAAACCTTCATCCACCCTACCTCCCATCTACCCAAACATAGTCCTTGAAGTGGTCTTGGTAGCACAAGAAAGCTATCTGCAGCCTGTGTGTTTCACACGGTGGCATGGTTGGCCCCGTAATGTTCTGTCTTGGCTTGATGTTCCACAGTGACTGGCTCTCTCTTCAGATCTCAGTCACAGGGAATAGAATGCAGCTAGCCTCCTCAGTTGTAACAAAGCTCAGACTCTCTCAGCCACCATCCCCCATCCCCCCCCAGACTCTCTCAGCCTCCATCCCCCCCCCCTTGGGGCTGGCTACCTTAGTTATTTATTCATTGGAAATAAAAAGACAAGCCACATCACTTTAAATACAGCCACAGAGCTAGCTCCTACCCCTCAGTTGGTGATGAATTGTGTACTATGGTGAGCCCATACATAAGGTTAGAACAGAGCTGAAGAATTCATATCTCCTGATGGTGCTGAAGCTGTCATAATGTCATGGTGTAACTCATGTTGGTGATGCTGATGTAAATAAATCTGTCCTGCTATAATCAGTAGGCAGAGGCAGGGGATCACAAATTTAAGAACAGCCTGGGCCATATAGTGAGACTCTGGGTTTTTTTTTGTTGTTGTTGTTTTGGTTTTTTTGTTTTGTTTTGTTTTTTCGAGACAGGGTTTCTCTGTATAACTCTGGCTGTCCTGGAACTCACTCTGTAGACCAGGCTGGCCTCAAACTCAAGAGGCTGCCTTAAAGGAACAAAAACAAAACAAAATTAACAATGTTTGCTTGTTTATTTGTTTTGTTTGTTCAGAACAGGGCTCACTATATAGCCCCAACAGGCCTTCACTCACATAGACCTGCCTGCCTCTGCTCTCCCAGCACTGGGATTAAAGGTGTGTGCTACCATGCCTGGCTCAACCATTTAAGTTGCAGTACCCATCATATAAAAATACAACACATACAATTAGGCCCAGTATATAATGTGTAACTGATGAGTAATTATGTCAGTAACATATATTAACTATACTGCAGTTTTTAACATTGTTTTAGTATGTATTCCCATTTATATAGTTACAAAATTACTCTAACACAGTCTGCTACATTGTGTTATTACTGAGCTCATATACTTCACATTTGTGGCATCTCCTGATTATATCACAAGACCCCTTCAGGTAACTGAGCGAGACCACTTAGGTGTATGGTTTTAGTACATTCTGAGCTGTTCATACAACAGTGAAGTCTTGTTTTCAGAAATTGTCCCCATCATTAGGTGGCACATGTCCTTGCATATACAAGCCATAGAATACTTAGTTATGGAGTATGGCGCAGATGTAGTGTTGTATGGGGATATCTGAGATTTGAGAAATGCTGATTCTAAGTCACCGTTACTTGACAAAACTCTCGGGTACAGATATTGTACTGGAAAGCCTCTTCGGTCTGGGTGTCCCCGCCTTACTTGGTTACAGGACCCTGAGGAGATGTAACTTGGAGGTGGGGCTGATGCGAGAAAAGCCACACCTTTGACTATTTTGAGACTTGTTGCTTGAAGGCAGCTGCAGGGTAGAATCAGTAAATGGGCAGGTTTCGTCTGTGAGACTGTTTGCAGGGGGAGGGTATAGAAACATCAGGGCTGGTGAGGTGCACCTACTCAGCAGGTAAATGTGCTTGCCTCATAACCTGGAAACCAGAGTAGAATCCCTGGGACCCATCTCAGGATGGACGAGCAGTTCATGTTCTATGGAAGGTTGGCTGGCTGGAGGACTTTGAAGGAGAGCTGGAGGGAAGTCATGTGTCACCACCCCGTCCTGATCTTGTTCTGCTACAGCCCCTTGGCTCTGCAGTGTGCACGGCACGTTCCCAGGGCAGCCTGGGATTTCAGGTTGGGAGACACCCCTCTTTTTCCCTCCTATTGCTGATCCAATAACCTCCTCTGCCCAGGATATTCCCAGTTTCCACCTAAGATTTTGTTGTTGGTTTGGTTTGGTTTGGGTTTTTTGAGATGGAGTCTCATAGATGGTAGGGTGTCTGGAACCTCTCCTTGTAGCCGAGGATGAGCCTGGCCTTCTGATCCTCCCCACCACTGGGTGCTGGGATCACAGGTGCGTTCCTCTAGACTTGCTTTATGCAGTGCTGGGGAACTGAACCAAGAGCTTCATGAATGCTAGGCGGGCACTCTGCCAACTTAGCTGTATCCCCAGCCCTTGGTATAACAAGATATTTATTTTTAATTCTGTGGGTGTGTTCTGTGTAGGGGTATACATACTTGTGTGCAGGTACCCACAGGCTGGAAAGCTCAGATCCCCTAGAATGGAGCTACAGACAGTTCAAGGCTGCCCAACTTTGGCGCTAAGAACTCAGATCCTCTGCAAGAGCAGTATATACTCCTAACTGCTGAGCCACATCTCCAAGCCAACACCCTCCATCAGGTCAAAGAGCAAATGGAAGACACGCCTAAGGTCTCTGTATTAAGCTGTGCCTTTTCATCTCTCCATTTGATTCTTAGCATCTTGTTAGATTTTGACCCATCACCATCTGTTTAGACCCCTCCCTGCTGGCTTCTGGTCCTGGCATGGCCTCTTCTAGATGAGATAGTGCCACCAACACAGCATGTATGTCCTCACCCTGCCTGATTAAAACATCTTGAAGGACAGGCTCCTTTCTATCAGTCCTCTGTAGATGTGCCAGCCAGCAGCTGGAACTCCTACAGCACTGCAGCCCCAGAGACTGCGGGAATCACACAGATTCAAGAACCCAGAAGTCTGGGCTTTGGCACATCCCAACCAACCAGGTTAGCAGGTGACTTGGCTCTCAGAACCCCCGACCAGCATAGTAGGTTAGTCTGTATAGCTAGTTAGCATCCCTGGGGAATCTCCCCTCACTCCGGATCTGATCACTGGGCATCTCCAGTTTCTTCAGCAAGCCTTGCATCAGCCACTAGCACGTGCAGGGCAGGAGCTGCCTGGGCCCTCCTGTGGCACTTAGCCAGCTCGCCCAGCATGTGGCTGTGCCCTGCCATGCTGCACATCCCAGTGACACGTCTTTTACTCTTTACTCTCCATTCCCCACCACCACTTCTCCCTGCTGAAATACTGCCTGTCTCCCCTTCCTCTTTCTCTCTCCCCCTTTCTTCCTTCCCAGGGTCTCATGCAGCCAAAGCCTTTCATTGCTAGGTTACAAGCATGCACCGCCACGTCCAATTTATCAGACTCACATGTTTTCAGTGGGGACCCTCCCAGATCAAAGCCAAACAGCATTGTCACCAAGACTAAATCTCAGACACACACATACACACACACACACACACACACACACACACACACACACACACACACACACGCTGATCGCTTAAGATCCTTCTACCCAGCCCTAAAGTCTTTGTTTCTTCTCCATGACTTGCACTTAAAAAGTGTGAGACTAGCTCTTGGCAAGTCTTTAGAAGTCAGGTGTGCCGTGGACTGGGTTCGTTGTGGGGACCCCAATTTCCACGGGATGAGAATTCTGGTCAGGTGGGCAATAAGTCGGCGGATGACAAACAGACTCAAGACACAAGGGTGTGGTGAATCTGAATGTATTTGTGCAAGGTGAGAATCAGGCTTAAATACCATACAGCAAACAGGACAGATGTCAAGAGTTACGTAGGCAGGTGGGGGTTACAGCAGGGGATGCAAGACTGAAGTCACATAGGCAGGTGACCCCACACCAAGGTCAGCAGGGTCTGGTAGCTAGGTGTGAAGCAGGAGGAAGAGGAGTGGAGCCCTCCCTGTTGAGGTATTTTGATATTCCTAGGCTAATTCTCTGGTTCTGCTGGAAGCAATGACCAGGAGATTTCAATCTAGCATTTCCTGCTAATTCTCTGGTTCTAGCCCAGGGCAGGCAGTGGGGAGTTCCGACCTGACCTAACACTTCCAGCTAATGTCCTTGAGTGGAAGGAAACCCTTACTTTGAGAGCAATTGCAAGCTATGGACAGCTTGGTATTAGACTAGGATAGTTGGAAACATTGTGTCGGCCAGGAGACAATGCCCAATCTTAACCATTTACGAATCATTTCTTGGGATACCTTTATGCCTAATTATGAGGCCACGTTGATGATTGGAGAGACTAATCTGGAACACGTCTGAGTTAGGGGATACCAGCGACTGTCTGAAATCCAGGAGGCACAGAACTCCTTTTGGGGTCTTATTGCCTCTTATCCTTTATCAGGATTTTATCCCCGATATTTTGGATGTGACTGGAGTAGACGAGTGTGTGTAGCACAGGTGTAATTTTGAATCTTTTTATCTACCGTATAATTAAATTTTATTACTGTGTATATTAAATTATTAGAATAAGGCGGGATAGCTAATCCTTATACTGTGCTTCCGAGGGCCACTTTACAGATGAAGAAATGGCCACATTTTATTACTTAGGAAGTATAGGGCTGGGATTTGAACCCAGGCAGTATATACATAGTTGGAGAGCCCTTGATTAAACCTGTCTCTACCTTGTGTTATGTACTCCCCTCTGCCTGCGAACACTTCATAGTGAACCTCGCCCATAGCACTGCCGAACTCCATCAGAGCCCTGTGGGCTTGACAGACCCTAGCCTAAGTATGGCTTGATCCAGTGAGGTGGGCGGTACAAGCTAGGAGAGATGGCAGTGGCCCAGCCTCTGAAACCTTGCCGTGGACTCCATGGAATCTTCCAGATGGTGATGTAGGCAGTTTGTGCTCATGGTCTTGGAATCCAGGCACCCTGGGAAGGCTCTGGACCCTCCAGCCTCAAGGCCCCATATGGGGAAAGGGAGTGGGCCTTGGACAACAAAATAAAGTGAGTGCCAAGGGTAGGACTAGGTGAGTGGGTCAGGAGGGCAGGCGCTGTGTGTGCATGCACGGGAGGGACTGGGGAGGCCACGAGCAGCTCCAGAGCCTCTCCTGTTTTCTTTGGACAGTGGAGGCCACACGCTGAGAACTGGAGTGTGTCTTGGCAGGAGGATGCTGTGACAGAGCCTTCTGACCAGGGGAGGCCTGGCCCAGGGACGCTAGCCTTTCACTGTTCTTAAAGGCACAGCATGTATGAGTGCATTTCCTGTACCTCTGGTCCCTCTAGAGAGAAGCCCTGGATCTGCTGCAAGGAGATAGGAGGAAACTGAACGGGGCAGGCGGTGTGTGCTGGGGACGTAGGCCTGGGCACTCCTTCTCATTGGATGCTCCAAAATCCTAACTCTCCTACCTTCTCCAAGCCTCCTCCAAGGAAAAAAGTCAGGAGTGCCTACACACGCACACATCACACTTCTAGAGAGGAGACTTGCGGCAGAGTGGGGGCGTCTGTGGCAGCAAGTTAGGGTGGCTTGAGGATTCTGGTAGGATGCGTTTCTGGCTCCCCCAGATCCAAACCATCAAGACCCAAAATGTCTGCAGTTTCTTCAGCACCTGGATCCACGACACACCCTTTGTCACCTGGGTATGGAAGCCTTAGGAGGCCTGGGTCAGAGGTAGAGCCAGACATGAACTCGCTCTGCAGTGACTGTGCCAGCTCATGTGGGCAAGAGTTGGGACACTGTATTAGGTATAAAAGTAAGGCCTAGCTGGGCAGCAGTGGCGCCTGCCTTTAATCCCAGCACTTGGGAGGCAGAGGCAGGCGGATTTCTGAGTTCAAGGCCAGCCTGGTCTACAGAGTGTGTTCCAGGACAGCCAGGACTACACAGAGAAACCCTGTCTCCAAAAAAAAAAAAAAGGCCCAGAACTCACCTAAAGATGCTAGGTTTCTCAAATTCCAAAATAGGAGTTGCGGCTTATCTCAAAATCCTGGGTTTGGGCCAAGGGGCTCATACCAGGACTGGAGCTGGGAGACCAGGCCTCTCCTGCTGGCCTCACAGCTGTGTGGGGCTGGGAAAGGAGAACCTCCAGTGTGTTCCTGGGCGTGGCTTTCCTTTCACGGGAACAGTGCTTGGCATGGACCAGGAACTCAATAAAAATCCCAGGTGATTGACAGTACTGTGTCCCTAATTGAGGGGAGCCCCACCCCCAGATAGTTATTATTATCCTGGCATGCCAGCGAGGCTCATAGAGAGCCAGTGGCCCAGTTAGGAAGTGGTGAAGCCAGGTTTCAAACTCGGCCCAGTCCCAGGGTAAGTAGAGCCAGGAGAGTGGGGGAAGTGGGGGGCCTCAAGGAAGACACATCTCAACATCTGGAAGGATTGGGAGGATTGCAGGAGGGAGGAAGCAGTAGGGACTCCCCTCCCCCGCGGTTGCTTTGTCCTAGGCTGAGCAGTGACCTCACAGGACTTTATTAACATCCTAATTGTATACAGCTGGCCTCACTCTAGCACTAATGAGCTCATTATCCTCCCTACTTAAGGAGGCCATTGTGGCCTGGTCACCCTGGGGACAGCAGTGGCCTGGAGGTGCCCCTCACTTCCTGCCACCCCCCAGCCATGCTCAGCCCCCTCCTGAAGAGGCTCAGCCCCAGCTGCTGCCCTGCTTCCTACGCCTGCCCCTCCCTCCCTCTCTCTCTCTGTCCCTGTATCCATGTGGAAGATTCAAAATTCATTCCCAGAAACTGGCCAGACGTAGACTCTGAGTGAACAAGCAAATGGTCACGGGGGGAAGATCCCCATGGCCTGAGATGCGGGTGCCTGGCTCCTGAGCCAGAGCAGGTTCCTTCCTGGGGCTGGACCTGGTCTGCATCTTCCACATCCACACCCTTAGGCAACCGTGTTAGGCACAGCTCCTTGGCACTTAGACCACGATACAGAGGGAGGCTTTTGAGGCCTAGCAGGCAGGGAGGCCTCTCCCATGGGCCTTTGAGTCCTGGGAAGATGCTGGGGAAGAGGGCAGCTGCAGAAGCCTGGGGCTCTGCCTGGAAGACCCCTTACAGGTCACATACCCACAGGGTGCACTCTCAGGCCTCTCTGAAACGAAGCCCTGCCTTCTCCATCCAGCAGCCAAGAGTGGGAGCCCCTCACCTATCCCCATGGGCCCTCTAGGTGACATAGCTTCTCCTGCTCGTGTGGAAAGCACGTTACCCCAGCCATCCATAGGTGTGGATGCTTAGTGACGACAGCCCCACCACTCTGGGCCAGCTCAGCCCAGCCGTCACTGTCTTCTCTGAGTCTCCTCTTCAACCTTGGCAGATGGACCCCACTAGTTACTCTAATATCAGAAGGGGGACTGAGAATCAGAAAGGCTAGTAGCTTGCCTACAGTTGCACAGCTAGGCTATATTAAGCCAGGATAACATAAGTGACAGTATTCGGGGACCCAGTGTGTCACCTGTACTGTCTAAAGTGGCTAGCCTCAGAGCTCTAGCTGAACTCTCTTGGTCTTAAGCCTTTCCTCATCTCTAAAGAGGAAAGCATTGTGACAATGACATCATTTCTCAGAATTAAGTAAGTAAAGTAACCTATATCAGGGGTTGAACTGTTTCTGGGTAAATTGGCTGTAATTGTGTAATGCATGCAGATGCAGGCCTAGGTCTGTTCCCATATGTGCATGTGCCATGTGCCCACCTACACATAGATGGGTACATATGCGTAACTACCCCTCCCCTTACCCAGGGTACCCTCGTCCGTATACACTCTGTCTCTCTCTGTCTCTGTCTCTGTCTCTGTCTCTCTCTCTCTCTCTTTTTCTCTTTCTCTCTCATGGAAAAGTACATGCATTGCAGAGCATTTAGAAGCCCCACAGGGTGCTGTGGCTCATGCCAGTTGGCCATGCTCGGAGGTCGGGGTCCTATTTGTCCCTCAGTAGAACAGCAGTGACTTGGGTCAGGAGCCCCAGTTACAGCAACTGATGTCAGTGGCATCTAAGAGAGGCCTGTTAGCCACCATGGGTGTGAGCAAACCCAGGGAATGTAGGGAGCTGTGTAGACACCTCTTCCGGTTTACCCATGCACACCTAGGCAGTGTTTCAGCCTACCTATCCTGGCTTGGTGGAGGTGCCCACTGCTGAGCCAGCCATCATGTCCCCTGACACCAGTGGGGCCTGGAGGATGCCCAGCCCAGTCCTGCAAGCGCTGGGGCTGGAGCAGCTTAGGCAGTTCCTAGGCAGTGCTGGACACTAGGCTGTAAGGATGATGAGTGTCTCAGCCGCAGGCCCTGCCAGAGAATGAAGTTCTAAGTCAGTGTCCAGGAGAGTAGACATGCTTGGGTGTGGCCAGACACCTTAGAAGTTTCTGGAATGCCCCCCCCCCCTTTTCTTTTCGAAGACAGGTTTCTCTGTGCCCTGGCTGTCCTGGACCTTGCTCTGTAGACCAGACTGGCCTCAAACTCACAGAGATGCACCTGCCTCTGCTTCCTGAGTGCTAGGATTAAAGGTGTGTGCCACCACACCCGACCTGCCACGTCCCATTTTAAAGAGGCTACCGGGAGACTTCGTGAGGTACACAGGAACCTAGCGGTGGTGCTCTGCCCACTGGGTGTCACTGCCATTCAACCCCTTAGGCAGTCTCTGCCAAGTCCCCACTCCTAGTACCAAAGCCTGTGCCCCAGAAGTATACCAGACAAGGGCCTGCTGCTGCCTCAGGGGCTTCCTTCATCTCTGTCCCTGGCTCCACAGGAAGGGAGGCAGCCACATGAACAAAGTGCCCATGAGGGAAATTAGGGATAAGACACAAGGCCTCCAAGGGAAAAGGGCGCTGACTCCTGGGGTGAGGAGGGTGAGTCATAGCCCCTTGAGACAAGGAGAAAGGTCTGTGCTGGAGGAAAGGGTAGGGACAAGAATCTGGTAAGCTAGGGACCTGCCTGCTAGAAGTTCAGACGGGACGGATTAGATAGCTGATGAGGAAAATCCCCCTGGAAAGTCGTTCTGGGCCTCACATACAGAAGAAACACTATTTTTGGCGTCCTTCACAAGGCCTATAGAAGGGGCAAGCATCCTTAGCTCCTGCCCAGGATGACTTTGGAGCCCCATTCCTGGAGGACAACCACCCAACCTCCATTAGGCCACCAAGTCACCTGCCTTCCTACCTGGGACCTTGTGGAGTTGCTACAAATACAGGTGTGAGCTTTGGCTTTCAGGAGCCTCTTGTAAAGTGACCCCAAGTTGGTCATACCCCTTGAGTTCTCGGGGGTCCACCTGGTAAGCAGGACTGATTGATATTCACCCACCTGAATTGATTGTTTTACCCGCCCCCCTCCCCAATCCGGCAGAGGAGGGAGGAAGGCTTCCACTTCCAGCCTAGGGTCAGGGAGCAGTTGGCGGTCTTGCTATCTCCGTAGCTACCTCCTTGCTCCTCTTTATGAGAGAGCAGCGAGCCCTTCCACACCTGCTAGCTCATCTCTGCAAAGAGTAGACAGAGAAACCTCTTAGGACATCAAAATGAAGGCAGCCCTGAGCCTACGGACCAACATTGGTGCTCAGGGTTTTCTGGGTTCAGGACAGTGAAGCCCTCTTCATACCCATGGATGCTGGCCCTATCAGTCTTCTCCAGACACTGAGAGCATTAATTACCCAGATGTCAGAGCATTCGAGGTAAAGGCAGGGGATGAGTGGAGGTCCCACAATCAATGAGCATCCCCAGCCTGACGTTGGCCTCAAACCATCTACCTCCCACCATCTCTAGTTCTCAATGGTGCTGAGAGCACATTCTGTCTGTCAGTCCCAGGATGTGCGCCACCTGGGACGATTCTCTTTCCCCAGAAGTTTAGCGAGTCTGATTGTCTAGTGCCCTGAAAGCCACCTACAGCCCAGAGGCTGGAATGCTACTGGGTATCAGTAAAGTATTTCTAACCACTGGCCTGCCTGACTACCACCCTGTTCCCACAGTTGGGTACCAGCACCTCCCTGTCCTGAATTGCGCAGTGGCCTCAACTGCTCTCTCATAAGAAGTCAAATCTCCCTTCTTCCTTAACCCAGAGACCCATCATCTTGTAGCTCATGCCCAGCTGCCCTCTTCTGGCCCAGTGACGGGCCTGGATGCCAGAAGCCTTTGGGCCTCCAAGAAGGCCTGGAATCCCCAAGGAGGTTGTCTCTGTGTGTGCAGCCTGTTCTTGCCATCACAGCATAGCCCAGAGGGCAGGCCCAATACTTAGGTTCTAGTCAAGGCTGTACAATTGCTCTGCACCATGGGGAAGGAGCCTCCTGCAGGCCTCTCTTTCACCCCTGGAAGAAATGAACGCTGTGGTCTATGCCAGGCAGCCAGCAAGGCCCCTAAGTCATGGGATCTGAGCTAGAGAACTGGCCCAGCTGTCAGCAGCAGAGGAAACAGAGACCCCAGAGAATCAGTGACCCAACCGAGACCTTCGAGGCATCAATGGACTTCGCAGTGCATCAAGCAGAGGACTGTGGAGCCTTCTACAAGGATGGGGAGGGCTGCTCCATAGACTTTGGAAACTCTGGCCCATTGTAATGGACAGAGAGGGCCTAATCTAAGACCTAGGGAATGACTTTGTTCTAAGGGCTGCCCAAATGTGATGACCTACTGGGTTTCATGAGGCACCTCCTCCACCTTCGTAGCCCAAGCCCAGCTTAGGGGTGCCTATGAGAACCTCCCCTGTGTCTTCTCAGGCTGAATTGGGCCCAGAGAGTCTGCCTCGAACAGAAAGGAACCCTGGGGCCAGATTATGTGGAGGACAAAGGAGAAAAGGGAGGGAAGTAAGGGTCATCTCAAGACAGCCAGGGCCCCAAGACCTCAACTTCAGATACTGTATTCCGTAACTGATTCTTGAATGAATGAGCAGACCACATGAATGGGCAAGAGCTATGAATGAGCCTTTGTCATGTGACCTGGCTGTCAGAGGTCACGTGGGGATGCATGCCAATCACTTACTGTGATTGCAGTGTCAGCAGGCTTCAAGGGCAGCTGTGAGCAGCTGAAGTGGGAGCATTGCTGACCCGTGCTAGGGAAAGGAACTGCTGACTGTCAGTCTCTGGGAGGCAGCCATGCCTTTCAAAGCCAGTGGCTGCCCCACTCCAGCAAGGCTGAGAAGAAAGATGGCGGGTGCCTGGTGCTCGGACAGAATTCTCCTCACCTCCCTGAGCTATGCATTCCACGCTGGGGTGGGGTACCACTGTTTCTGCCACACCTAATGTAATGTTTACATCAAGTGTGCACGACTGTGAGGGAGGGGGTCTCCCACTCAGGAAGAATATTTGTCTTTTCTGCTGTAATTGCTCAAGGCATTTCCCAGATGCCCAGGTTGTCTGGGTCAGTGCCTTGCCTTTGGCCACTCCTGCCGTCCATGTCCTGACACCTGCTCCCTGGGCACCACCTACCTCCACCATCCTGCAGGCATTCACAGCCTCTTCTCTCTTGTCCCCTTTGCAGGTTGGTGGTTTGTAAGCACATCTGAAGAGCAGGGTTGGGTCCCCGCCACCTACTTGGAGGCCCAGAATGGCACACGAGATGACTCCGACATCAACACCTCCAAGACTGGGGAAGGTGAGCGCCTACGGGTTCGTAGGAGTGCTGTAATACTGACACCAGACTGAAGGTTTCTAGGAGCCAGCCCCTCCTGGAGGCAGTTACCTGGCTCTCCTCCCTAAGCCACCTCAACTACCCAAACCCCTTCTATTGGGATTCATTCACTGAGACCAACCCACATGGTCACCTCACAACCTGGCCCATCTTTGTCAGCCTCCATGTGGGGCTCAGAACAGGCAAAGTTCTCGTAGGTTGTGGACTTCAGCTTTGGCACCACTTGGGTAGAGAACATGTTTAATGCTAGAAACCCTGGGTTTCCCTCAAGAACTCCACAGACACACACCTGACTCTACTCCCAGCCCCACACTGGATTTCCTTCCGCAAGCTGACCCCAAGCGACCAGGTGGACACAATTCTTGCTGTGTGTCGTTCTCCTCTGTAATCCTGCTCAGGGCACTGCGCCCCTCTTAGTGAGCCCCTCTTAGCTTCCCGGACACTGGGCTGCTCAGGTTCCAATACAAACGCTCTCGCTGGCTCTGGCTCTGTGAGATTCACAGAGACTGCCTTTGTCCTCAAAGCCATCAGTAGCCCAGTAAGTGTGAGCCACCCCACTTCCCAGCTCCCTGCTGTCAATGCCTCCCAGCTCTCCTGTGGCCTGGCAACAGGAATCATTTGCCTAATGTTCAGTCAGTAGGAATGGTCCAGGTAGCTGTGTCTGAAGGCCAGAGAGGTGTAGACCTGCCACCCACGGCTCAGGCCTCCTTCAGAGATGTTCCTCCTCTCCTGCTGCCCAGGCCAAATGAACAGTCAGGGACAGATCCTTATTCATCCTCCCTGAGATGCTAGTTCCTTTGTTGGTGGCTGAGGCCCCAACCCGCTTGTCTTATTTCAACCCTGGGATTAGAAGAGGCACTCAGTACACATCCACCTTGTAGCAGGGTTCCAGATCCTAGGTCCCTCCCGAGTCTTTGAACCTATATCTGATTCTATTCTGGGTCTGTTGTACCTCACAGCTGGGTTCCATGCAGTCCGTCTGAGATCCCTAGACCTTGCCGCTTACCTACAGACCTACTTTTCAAAGCCTATCGGGCCTTCCAGAACATCGGCTCTCTGGGTGCAGCCATGTATGCCTGTAATCCCAACTCTTGAAAGGTGCAAGAGAAGGATCAAGAGTTCAAGGCTAGCCTGGGCTACATGAGACCTTATTTTAAAAGAAAAACTAAAACCACTCAAATGTCCCCGACGCCAGGCCAGGAGCAAACCCTTATTGCCTACCCTGAGAGATGACATACACGTCATATGTCTAACTCCAAGGGCAGAGGCGCAGGGTGTTTAGTCACATGTCTGTCCTCATCAGGTTTGAGTACGGGTGGTCTCACTGCTGTGTTGTGGCCCCTCTGAAGCATCTGCTTGTGGGAGAGGAAGGCCACTCTGGGCCTGTCCAGGAGATACATGCCAGAAAAGGTGTGAGCAGGAAGAGCAGAGCAGAGAGGTGCTGGTTAGCCGCAGAGGCCCCAGACAGAACCAGACAAGTAGGAAAGGGCTCAGCAGGCCTCAACAACAGAGTAACATGGGCATTCTGCACGGAACAAGTGGATTGTTCTGGTGAGGCCTCTGTTGCTGTGATCCACACAGTGACGTTTAGCAAGCCAGGGAGCACAGGGTTTTTATTTCATTACACTTGTAGGGTATCGTCCATCATCGAGGGAAGGCAAGGCAGGAGCTTGAAGCAGAAATAGAGAAGCACTGCTTACAGGGTTAAGCCTTAGCTTCAGCTCAACTAGCTTTCTTAAACAGCCCAGGAACTCTCCTGCCTAGGGGATGATACTGCCCACAGTGGGCTAGGCCCTTCTACATCAACTAACAGTCAAGAAAATGCCTCATTGCTGGGCAGTGGTGGCACACGCATTTAATCCGAGTTTCGGGAGACAGAGGCAGGCCGATCTCTGTGAATTCAAGCCTGGTCTACAGAGTGAATTCCAGGACAGCCATTGCTTCACAGTGAAACTTTGTCTTGAAAAACAGAGATGGGCAAGGGGAGGGAAGGAGAGAGGCAGGGAGGGAAAGAGAGAGATGGGGGTGGGGGATAGAGGGAGGGAGAGAGAGAGAGTGCCCATGATGGTTACAGAAGCAATCCCTGATTGAAATTTCCTCAGATGACTGTGAGTTATGTCAAGACAGCTGAAGCTACAGCCAGGTTGTGGAAGACTTTGGCCCTGATGGATTAGGAACTAGGGGACAGCCAGGGCAACATCTGTGTTCAGAGCTGTGAGCATGAGTGTATGTGCCCACCAGGCATGCGGCCGCTCTGCACGATTCCGGTAGGACCTGGGTGCCAGCACACTGGCCACAGTTTAGGTCTACAGAGCCTTCCTAGAGCAGTGGCAGGGGAGCTGGGAGTGGCTCTGGGCTGGAGCCCACACTCCTGGCCTGTTGCCAGGAAGCAGGTGGCAGGGCCAGAGAGATACCTCAGTGGCTAAGGACACTGCCTGCTCTTCCAGAAGACCTGGGTCTCCAGTACCCACATGGCAGCTCACAACCGTCTCAAACCCCAGTTCCAGGGGATCCGATGTCCTCAGCTGCCATCAGTGGACATACATGCATCATACATGCATCCACATAAAATAAAATTCTTAATAAGGAAGAGGAAGGAGGAGCAGGGTGCATGGCCACTCCTCACAGGGCAAGCAGATATCACCAGAGGTCTTACTGGATTTTGGCCCACGTACGTGTGGACAGTGTTACTTTTACCCGCTCTACCAGCCAGCCACCCTCCCCAGAACTAGGCAGTCTGGCATCTTCCTTTGGTGCTAGGAGGTGAGGCAAGCTGGCACTCTGGGACCCTGGTCTGGTGATCATTCCTTTGGGAGTCACATAGGAAGGCAGACCATGGAGAGCCAGGGCTCAGTGCTCCTCCGCAGGGGGCAGAGGGCAGGGAGCAGGGGGCCAGGGCTCAGTGCTCCTCTGCGGGGGGGGCAGGGTGCCAAGGCTCATGGGGAAACAAAGCAGACTCGAACAGTGAGAAGCCTGGTGGTGCAGTCTTTGTCATCAGAGGCACATAAAAGGATAACATAATGGGATTCTTGCCTGTAGCATCTGCCTGTGTGCATCTCATCCAGCAAACCTTTCCTGGCGGACACATATGATCTAAATTAATCCAGGGGGGAGAGCTCTGACCTAGCAAGGAAGGGCCCCCCCCTCTTTCCCCCTGGGTACCCTTCCTTTCTTTACATGGTGCCTGGCCATGGTGGCAAGGTGACAGTCATGCCTGGCGAGTAGACAGCAAACTGTCCGGAGCCCAGGGAGGATCTCTGGGGCTGCAGTTGACAGTCTTCCAGTCTCTAAGATCCTTTAGTCGGCTTCTAGATCCAGTTCAGTCTGGGCAATGGTAGATCAGCAGCTCAACACGCCCCCTCTTCCCTCCCCTCCCCCACCCCCTCTCATCCTCATCTCCATTCTCTCCACCGGTTTGGTTCGTGTGGGCCGTGGGCACCATCACCATCTCTCACGGCAGTGTCCAAGAGACGCAAAGCACACCTGCGGCGCCTGGATCGCCGGTGGACCCTGGGCGGGATGGTCAACAGGCAGCAGAGCCGAGGTGACCGCGGGCGCCTGCCTCTCCTCCTGCAGCTGCCTGTCTCTCACTAACACCCTCTCCTTTGCCTGCTGCTGCTCTCTGCCTGTGGTCTCCTGACTCACCCAGATCTAGCAAGATTTGTTTCTCATGCACTGCAGCGCAGATTGGGGACAGGGCCTTGCTTGGGAATTGATGTGGCACTAGGGGAGGCTCTGGCTTGCTAGTGCCCTGGGCACTGGGGAGATGTGACTTACAATGAGTTTATATGTTCCTCGGAAGGGAAGAGAGGCACGAGAAAATCCCTGGGTCTCAAAGGAAAGCCACCCCAGCCCTGGGTCCTGCATGTTAGAGAGATCAAAGCTTCCTGCTCCTGCCACAGTCCCATCCTCTGTCCTTTATTACTCCTCCTACTAAGAAAGACTCCCCCCCACCCCCAGCCTCAGCTCTCTCATCAGCTGTGGTACCAGCCTACAGCCCTTCTTCAGCTGCCACTGGAACCTAGAAGGACACAGAACCTATCGGGGCACCAGAGCATTGTCCAACCAACACTGACAAAGGGCCATCCCTCAGCAGGAGCACGGCCCACAGGCTCTCAGGAGGAGCTCAGTCTAGGGCTCCAGGGAGGCCCTGGGCTGACTGGGAAGCTGATATTTGCTGAGTCAGGGCTGTTTGGCTCAGATCCTTCTCAACATCCAGGAACTTGTGGAAGGAGGGGGGATGCACCCCTAAACATGTACAGACCTTCGAGCTGGGTGGTCATTCTCTCCTGGCCCCCCAGAGAGTAGAGCATATTGTGTGTTCCTTGTGACAGTAAAGCTAGAAGCCGAGACGGGCATATAGTACACGCAGACCTCTCTGGAGAACAGGGCTACCCATGACTCACCACCCTCACCCCCAAAGCTCATTCCCAAACGACAGTGTATTTCGGTGCCTACCCCAAGAATCGGGCTACAGAACGTCTGCACTCCAGCGTGGCCACAGCCAATAGCTGACTCAGTGTTGGCCATAAAGAACCCAGCTCATCCAGAGGCAGGGCTTAGTGTGGGCCCTGCGGGCCGATGCAGGGGGCCTGAGTTGGAGAAGCGGTAACCACCCACATTGACAGCAAAGGCCACCATAAAGTGAGGCAGTAGGGGACCACTCTGCCAAGAGGGTAGGATTGAACACAGCCTCCAACTCTAGTGGCAAAAACAAATCCCATTAAGGAGGCCAAAGGTTTGGCCTGTTCTCCATCCCATCACTTCCAGAATCCCAGACATGCTGTTGCATGCATGACCACACAGATGCACACAGAGACCAGAGACAGGCCCACACAAGGCCTGAAGGCTACAGGTGTGACTAGCACTGCATCATAGCCGTCTCCAACCACCACCCCAACTGTGCGCCACTCAGAGATCGTGATTCCAGAAGTGCCACCAAACAAGCTCTGAGTTATATAGTCACAGATGGATTTCTCGTACAGCTTAGTCTCCCGGACACATCAGCATGTAACCGCAGCAATTCCCACACGCGACACGCATGCATGACCCCTCATACTGTGAAGACGTGGTAAAATCAGACAAAACAGTATGTATAGATCCCTAACAACCATCATTCTGCAGAAGCCACAACTTCATGTTCGTTATCACACACTTCTCCGCTCCAGCCCTATGAACTGTAGTATTCAATTATATCAGGCAGCTAACGAGGGCTCATAGAGAGCTGGCTGACGTGCACCCCACGGGCAAGCAGCAGCTGGAAACCCAACAGGGGGCCATGAGTAAAAGAAGTCAGAGCTTCGGGTCCTCTGATCCCCATCCCCTCCGCCAGCCAGGCCTCTGGAGTTGGAGGCCTCTCTATGGAGGGGTTGGCGGAGCTGGAGAGGCCGGGAGGGGAGCAGAGAGACTGCTGACAGAGGGGAAACTGTTTGGAAAGAGGAGGTTTCTGCGGTTTGGAAACTGCAGGGCTTCCAGCCCCTGCCTCCCAAACTGGGGCAGGCTGTCCACCACCCCCAGCCTACCCACCCGCCGGCCTCCTGGCCAGCCGTCACTAGCCATGGTCAGAATGTCGTCATCTCTGCGTGGTATGATCACAGAACCCAGGAGCCCTGACCAGACCCCACTCTTCCCTCAGCCCTGTCTCTTACAGGGGCATCTCTTCCAGAGACCCAACCCAGCTGCAGATTTAGCTACCTGTAGAGACCACTTTACATGTGTCTGGGCACGCTCTTCTCTAGACATTCCCCTTGACCAGAGAGTCTATGGCCCGGACGGAAGTAGGGGCTGGTCTCTGTAAGGGGGACAGCTCGCTTGTAAGTTGAATGGCCCTAGACCCAAGTCACCTGTGTCAACCTGAGGGAGACATCTCTGTCTCCCCAGCCAGAGCTGAAAACCACCAGTCCAAAGAGACAAATCAGGGAGAGGTGGCCTGTCTTGCCCTGTTAGGAACCAGGGCTGAACTCTTCTCTGGATTCCCACAGTGACCAGGATCGAATGAGCCTCTGGGCTGGTCAGCATTTTGACTGGGAGGCCATGGCATTCCCGGTGCCTCAAGTACTGGGTCTTTTGCAATCAGCCTCACTAGGCAGAACCGATATCCATGGCTGTGTACGCTGCCCCAAGTGGCCGGCCATAGACTGTGTCCACCACACACACTTAACAGGCTGCTGTGGCCAGCCTTGGCATCCGAGGGGCTGAACACATGGTCCAGGCCCTGTTCTCAGCCATGGAGCAGGGCAGGGCTCCTCTAATCTTCCCCTAAGAAGGGCTGTCATTTTTCTCTTCAAAAGCGACCTTGCCTAGGAAAACTTTGCTGATAGCTTCCTGCTCGAACCACAGGCTTTTAAAAATAGCCTGGCCGAACAAAGGCAAAATGTGGAGCCCAGGCCTCGCCTTGCCTGGACCTCAGGCCCTGGATTCCCAGACCTGGCACTGTCCCGATAGCCACTGCCTAGGCCAGGGTTTACCATGCCCCACTGGAAAATGGAGCAGGCAGGAGAGCAGAGGGTTGGCCGGGAGCCTATGGAACTTCTCCAGGGCCCTAGTCAGAATCTGGCGGGGCAGGTTCCCAGGCAGTGTTGGCAGCACTCCTGGGCAGGGCTGGGATGAAGTCTGCAGACTCCAAGCAGAGCCCCCCTTAGCTGATGCTGAGAAAGGCCTGTGGTAAGAGGGTCAAATGAAGAGCCATGCAGCCTCCTGTGCCCTCACCCACTTTTTGCTTTTTGGCAGTTTTTCAAGCATGGCCTGTGGTCCATCGGGCCCATCCTGCAACCTGGCAGGCACACAGTTGCCTCTCTCAGAGGGAAATGCTATTGGCCCAGCAGAGGGCTACAGACAGCACCCCAAAAGTGCAGGGGGGAATGAACTGTCCTACAGCAGGGTGCTGGTGTGGCAGCTCTCTCATAATCCCCCACAGCCACCCAGAGGTTGAGGCAGTCTGCCCACCAAGGTCCAGCCGGGAGCCAGGAGCAGCAGGCGGCTTTGGGACCAGACTCCTGCTAGTTTGAGCTCCCAAGCAAGCTCCTCCCTCAGTCCCTGCTCATCCCTGCTTTCCTCATGGATAGAGTCCAGGATTCAACTGTAACAGTCCCTACTATTGTGTGCTGGGTACCATTGTGCCCTCCTGGAAGCATCCAGCACAGTCCTCCCAAGAGCACCTCCAGATAACTACTTCTTCCAATGGGGGGAGAGGGGTGTACCATGCTCTTCCTTAGGCCCCAGGCCATCCAATGGACAGTCTTATGAGAGATGGGTGGCCTCACCCAGTCAGCTGCAGGTCTACCAGAGGACAGGAGTGAACCTCAGCAGACGTGGAAGGCTGAACAAAGAAAGGCCTTTGGGGATGCCCAAGGATGCCTGCTGCTCAGCCTGCCCACCAAGGTCTTTCCAAGAAGACCCCCCCTCCAGTGCTGTAGGGAAGCTTGGAGGTGACCCAAAAACACAGGGGGAGACTAGAACATGCGGCTGTGCAGGAGGGGCTGGTGCTGGGGCTCTTGATGTCTTCCTGTCTGAGAGGGTTCAACAGCACCACGATCACACACACACACACTGTAACAGACCCCACAACGGCTCCTGTAGAACATGCTCCATGGAGCACTCTGGGGTAATGCTAGCAGAGGGGTAATTGGCCCAGCAGAGGGTTACAGACAGCACCCCAAAAGTGCAAGGGGGAATGAACTGTCCTACGGCAGGGTACAGGTGTGGCAGCTCTCTCATAATCCCCCACAGCCACCCAGAGGTTGAGGCAGGCTGCCCAACAAGGTCCAGCCAGGAGCAGCATGGCATGGCCTGCTGTGTACGGAGCTGAGCTGCTCAGTGAAGGTGTCCCTGAAAGCCTTAGTCTGCAAGGCAGACTGGGACAATTTAAGGGGTTTGCAGGGCTGGAATCCAGAGTGTGGAGTGTAGATGGGACACGACATGTTCTGAGGGGAGACGTGCCAGGGTTCCCAAGGCATTCAGGAGACACCTAGCATTGGATTCAGGAGATACCTAGCATTGGTCTCGATTTCTTGACTCCGAGCCTAGGGGAAGCAGATTCCTCCAAACTCTGGGACCCCAACACCCTGTCTGGGGGACCTGCTTTCCTGCTGCCTGAGGCTTCGCTGGCACCCTGGAATCCTGCCTAGCTTTGGCTTATCCTGGGGACAGCAGTGACTCCTCCTCTGCTCTCCAAGTCCAGCTTCCTCTTCTCTGGAAAAGCCAGTGCTGGCCCAGGGCATGTCAGTATGTGGCTGAGCAAGTCTCAGCCGGGGCAGAGGGGAACGGGAGACAAGATCTGCACCACAGCGTCAAGTTAACTGTGCTTTCCCACCCACCCACTCACAGAAGAGAAGTATGTCACCGTGCAGCCCTACACCAGCCAAAGCAAAGACGAGATCGGCTTCGAGAAGGGTGTCACCGTGGAGGTGATTCGAAAGAACCTGGAAGGCTGGTGGTACATCAGGTAGGAGCCTGGTTCCTGGGCCGCCGAGCTCAGTGCAAGGTAGCTGATGGGCAGGTAGATGCCAAAGACCACTGTGTGCCAACTCTGCTCAGCTCACTGATTGTCCCCTAGGACCTGAAAGCAGTGGCTGAGCCCCAGCCAGTAGGGCATAGGAGCTGCTGGCTCAGCTCACAGGCAATGGTGCAGTCCCCTTTGCATGCACAGCCAAGAGTTCAACACATCTGAATTTGGTTTTCTGCATCCATCTTGGCTGCCTGGCCTGTTCCTCAGCTGAGACAACCTGAAACACCAGCCCCCACAGGCCCTGCCAAGACCCAGCAGGCTGCCTCTGTGGCTCACGACCGTCAAGACTCCAGACACGGACCTCTGGCATCCATGTTCCTGGTGGGTGTAGAGCCATTGCGCTCTACAGGGCCGGACACAAGGCTGGGCTCCAAGTGAGATCTCTTGCTCCTCTCAATGTCTCTCCTGGAGTCTTGTCACTCTTCTCAGCAGAGAGATCCATTTGGGTGTGTGTCTAGAGTAGTGTTTCGAGCGAAACTCTGTGGGTCTCATCCTGCCATTACCAACCCTGGACCTGCCTTAAGTGGATTTGTGGTCAGACAGTGCCTTTGGAGCAATTCAGCCGTGGAGAGTTTGCTCAGCCCCTCTCTCCTCTTCTTGCAACCCAGCTAACAGAAACAGTGCCCTGTGTGAGCTAGGGGGACAGCTGCCAAAGACTCATTGTGGTCCCTTTCCAAAGGCCAGTGCCATAGCACCCTGTTATCCATCAGTGTGAGTTCTCATGCATCCATGGCTAAGAGCACAGAGAGTTGGATGGTCTTAAAGGTTAGTCTGTGCTGCAAGGGAGGACGCAAGTAAGTGAGCCTTAGTGTGAACTGATGCCCCCATCACCCTTGCCCCGGTGCCTGTCAGTCTGGAGGACTGAGATGTACCTTTCTATCCTGTCGTGTGGCATGGGACCGTGTACTTACAAATGTGTTATCCGAGGCAGCCACCCCTGGTCTTCTGTCCTTTCTAAGCAATGGAAGCTGGAACCAACTGCAAATCCATCATCCACAAGCCTGATGTGGAAAGGCCTGCAGATAGATCTCCCGGCCGGCTGGTGGTCTGTGTGTGTCTGCCTAGGAGTGATCACCACAGCTGCCTTTTATATTGTAGGGTTGTCTGGCTGTCTGTCTGTCTTTCTGTTTTAAGATAACGAATGGTGTCAATCTGGGCTACTTCTAGTCAGCTTCTGTCCCTATAGCTTGATCCTTTTTAGCCAGTGGGGACTTAAATTGGAAAGGACCCTGGTGATCCTGTTCTACCTTAAGAAGCCTGCCAGATACCTCCTTAAAACATGCTATTTCCCAACATTCCACGCTGTGTGTTGATCCTCATTTCCTGTCTTTCTTTTCCTCCCCCAGCCTTAGACACACACACACACACACACACACACACACACACACGCTCCTACACATTCCCTCTGCAGCCTGCCTTTTTTCTGGAATCAGTCTTACTACAGAGCTGGGAAACAGCTGTGAGGAAGTTGTGCCCAGACACACAGCCACCCGTGATGCGTGCAGGGGTGTGCACCTCTGCCTGCTGTATCCTGTAACACAAAGTCTGGGACATAGCTTTATCCACAGAGGGCTGTGGGATGGGACACCCCAGGCCCTTTGTGTGCCTACAGTCCCTACCCAGTTCCTCTGTCACTGTCACATAATCACAAGATACCAGCAAGGTCTTTTTCTGAGCTCCAAGAAGCCCAGGCTCTGGGCCTGGTGTGGCACACTCTTCCTCAAGCCCTTGATAACTAACTGCCTTGCCGTTCTGAGCCTTAGCTACTGCCATAGAAAGGTCAGACACGTTTTCTCCCTTTCTTCTCCATTCTTGACATTCTATGCTTCAGCTTTTACCCGTCACATCCAGGAGCCAGCCTCAGTTCAGTAATGTCTGCCTTCCAAGGTACATGTAAGCTGGGCACACTTGTTTGTACCCTCCAGTGACGTGGCTGTGAGGAGCCACCTCCTGTCTGGACCTCTGTGTTGCCTTTCTCCTACCTAGCACACGCCCAAGATCAAGGTCATATCTTGAAGGGCGGTAGGGGGTTGTCGGACATCTGGTCTATAAGAGCCATTTCTAAAGAGCCAGCTGTGTCCCAGGGAGCAAATAGGGACATTGCGACCTAGAGTCGAAAGCAGTGGCCAGCAAGTGCTGGGCCCGGAGCAAGCTCCCTGCCGATTCAGGTGAAGGCTCAATGCTATGTTGGAGAGGAGAGGGAAGTTGTTTGAAACATCAAGGAGTCACCAGAGATTAAGTCAGCCCTGCCATTTGCCTTGGCCTTGGTCTCTGAGCTTTTGGCTTGGGTCTGAATTTTATCCAGTCATGATCTGTGTTTATGCTTTTGTATTTGTAGCCCCAGTTACAAAGGCGTTTCCCACCTGCAGTGGTGGCACATCCCATAATCCCAGCACTGGGGAGGCAGAGGCAGGAGTTCAAGTCCAGCCTGCTCTACAGAGCAAGTTCCAGGACAGCCAGGGCTACAACAGACAAAAAGGCTTTTTCAACCCTCAAAATTATATAAATATGACTTTAAAAACAAACAAACAAAAACAAAACAAAAAACCCAAAGTCTTGTATGTCGTCCTAGTTGGCCTGGTACTCCCTGTGCAGCCTAAGCTGCTATGACTTAAGGCAGTCCTCCTGCCTCAGCTTCACAACCAGTAAGGATGGACGTGAGCCACCGTGCCTGGTTCTTTCTTTGTTCCTTCTTATTGTTATATGATGAGAGGCCAGAGCTCACCTGTTTTTCCTAATTGTTCTCAACTCACCTATCCAATACTTTATTTTTAAGCCACAGCATTAAAAGGTTACATGTGTGGACTCACCCTCTGAGCTTGGCCTGTCTGCCATCTGTCCAGCAGCGCCCAGACCCTCTTTCCATTAGGCGGTGGCCAACCCCCTACCCCACTCTTTTTTTTTTTTTTTTAATGTTGCTTTGTTTTGACACAAGGTCTCTTGTATCCAGACTAGCCCATGTCACTGAGGATGGCCCTGAACTTCTGATCCCTTGCCTCTACCTCCAGAGTGCTGGGATTCCAGGTGTGTGTGCCTCTGTGCTTAACCCTACCTCTGTGCAGTACTTAAACTCTACCTCTCTTCTTTATTGAGATAGAGGCGTATGCTTCAGCCCAGGCTGATAGAGCTTCAAAATAAAAAATAGAATTTCTTTTCTTTTTTAAGTCTTTGTGCATGTAAACACTATGTTTGACCATGCCCACCCCAGTTCTCCCTCTCTACTCCCTGAAGGCACCTCCAGCACTCCCCCTTCCTCCCTATGTCCTCTCCCTCCACTCCCCCTTCCTCCCTAAGTCCTCTCCCTCCACTCCCCCTTCCTCCCTAAGTCCTCTCCCTCCACTCCCCCTTCCTCCCTATGTCCTCTCCCTCCACTCCCCCTTCCTCCCTATGTCCTCTCCCTCCACTCCCCCTTCCTCCCTAAGTCCTCTCCCTCCCGCTGGGTTCAATCAGTGCTGTAATGTTTATGGATCTCGTTGGCCTGATCTCATACATATAGCCAGCTCCTGTGAGTTCATGGGTGCTGTAGCCTTGTCTCATTCAGAAGACAGCATTTCCCAGCATACCTCCCCACTCTGGCTCTTACAGTCTGTCCACCCCCTGTTTCGTGATGTTCCCTGAGAGCCTTTTGTGGAAAGGGGATGACACAGATTTCCCATTTGTGGCAGAACATTTAGTAGTCAATTATTCTTAGCATTAAGATGGTTGGGACCAGTCTCTGCACCAAGTGCTGGCCACCACAGAGAGAAGCTTTTCTGCCCGAGGTTGAGGGTAGCACCAATTTATGTATATAAGAATAACTATTAAGAAGGAAGCTCAACCGTCTTGTCCGTTTAGCACAGCGGTTCTCAATTTGTGGGTTCAACTGTTTGAGGGTCAAATGGCCCTTTCACAGGGGTCACCTGAGACCTTCAGATAACACAGGTATTTACACCACAATTCCTAACAGTAGCAACATTCCAGTTATGAAGTAGCAACAAAAATAACTTTATGGTTGGGATCCGCACAACATGAGGAACTGTATTAAGGGGTTGCACCGTTAGGAAGGTTGGAAACTGCTGACTCAGCAAAAACAACAGTCTGTCCCGTCCCCCTCACCCCCCACCCCCCAGGCTTATGAGTGCCAGGCATGAACCTCCTCCTATTGCGAAGGACTCAGATCCAATCCCAAAATAGTTGGTTTCCACATCTGACCTAGAACTTCTAATCCTCTTGCCTCAGCCTTCTAACTGCTGGGATTTTAGGCATGTGCCACCATGCTCAACCATCTTACGACCTCCTTTGGTCTCAAGTCTTTCTGTGTCTGACCTTGTGGATCCATGTTAGCAGCTGCATCCCTGTATCCTACAGAAGAAAATTGGACAAGACAGCGCAACAAGGACTACCACCTGTGCTTGCACCTTTCCTGTCAGGTCACACTTCTGTTCCTATTAGGGATGTGACTGTTCATACGACATCTATCCGTAACGTCTTTTCTCTAGAACTACCCTCAGGCCATCATGAGCACTACCTATCGGGTAGAACAACATTTACAAGAACCCTAAGGTCTTACATTTGTCTGAGAGCAACAGCTCAGTTTCCAGTATCTTTCCCATTGAGCCCAGCTCTGGTGTCCTTGGCAACAGCAGAACTGCCAAACCTCTAGCAGAGCATTAGAGAGAAGGCTCGGCTAGGCAAGCTCAGATGGAGAGTGAGGTCTGGGAGTAAAAGGGAAAAACAGAAATGAGGGCTTTAATGATGGTGTACTCCTTCCTCTCACAGATACCTAGGCAAAGAGGGCTGGGCACCAGCATCCTATCTGAAGAAGGCCAAGGATGACCTGCCAACCCGGAAGAAGAACCTGGCCGGTCCCGTGGAGATCATAGGGAACATCATGGAGATCAGCAACCTGCTCAACAAGAAGGCATCCGGGGATAAGGAGGCTCCGGCTGAAGGCGAGGGATCTGAGGCCCCCATCACCAAGAAGGAGATCAGCTTACCCATCCTCTGCAACGCCTCCAATGGCAGCGCCTTGGGCATTCCCGAGAGGACCACATCCAAGCTGGCCCAGGGCTCCCCAGCGGTAGCCAGGATTGCCCCTCAGCGGGCCCAGATCAGTAAGCACCTGAAGGCCCCCGTCCCTCCTGAAGAGCTCCAGAGTGGGTGGGCATGGGTCAGGGAACCCGGCAGCTACCCTCCAGGATTTTCACCCTGAGCGACTGTCTGGGTTCTGTCAACATGCCCTTGATGGTCACAAGAGTGAAGGGGCCCAGGGAGTAGCTGTGTCCCTGGCAAGCCGCTGCTCTGAAGTTGTACTGCAGGAGGGAGCAGGCGTCTGGCCTCCCCTCTCCCTAAGAAAGAACTAGGGATGGCTCTTTAGCAGAGGGACAGACCCCAAGAGCAAGAAGAGGCATCTTTTCTCTCCAGAAAAAGCTTTAGAAATCTAGATGATTGGCGTACAGCTGATTTTACAAACCCATGAGCTCCGAGTCTGTGGTCCTCTGTGCAGGCTTGCCTTGTGGAGTGTAAGATGTGGAGGAGGGATGGCAAGAAGGTCCGATGTGCAAAGGTGCTTGCCACTCAAGCCTAATCTGACTCACGAGCAAGTGAAAGGAGCGCTGGCTTCCTAACGCGGTACATGTGCTCACCCTGCCACCCGAAGACACAGTCTATTACTAAAGCCTGTGTGCCCGCACCTCTACACACACCTGTGGCCTAGCAACCCCTTTGGTATTATGGGGGTTGGGGACAGTTTCTATTTTGCCAACAATCTGGGAAAATGTTGTTTTGGGTTTTTTGTTTTGCTTTGTTTTTTTTTGTTTTTGTTTTTGTTTTTGTTTTTGTTTTTAAACATTTAGCTCTTTATTGTTATCCCTCTGGTGCTTGGAGAAATCTTTATTCAGGAGGGCTTTTGTCTTGCCTTGCGCTCCCTTCAGAGGACTTAGGACTAGTGAGCAAGAAATAGATATGGTTCCTGCTTCTACTGAAAATTTGATAAGTCCCTGCGGAATCTGAAAAGTCCCTGCAGGGTCTGTAGATTGGTGTCCATATCGTTTATCATTTCGGGGGTGGTGGATCCTTAAAGGCCTCTTCACTCCTGGTGACGTAGAACACAGGGTCTCTCATCACTACAGGCCCGAAGCATCAAGTGTCAAAGATCTGAGTGTGTCCCACCCAGGGAAGGCAGACCCTTGGGATTCTTAAGCTGTGGCTCTTCTTTCAGGCTCCCCAAACCTGAGGACAAGACCACCCCCGCGCAGAGAATCCAGCCTGGTATGTGGACTGTCTCTCCATTCATTCTCTGGGATTACTCCCAGAGCCCTCACTGCTACCTCTGAAGCAAAGCCTGTGACCCAGGGGTTTGTAGGGTCCTATTGGGGTTTCCATCTTTGTAGGGAACAGGGGCAGAAGCCTGCAGATCCCAGGACTCCCTGGAGCATAGCTAGACAGTTTATAATCAGAAAAGCACTGCACTCCAAGGCTAAATAAAATAAATCCATCGCAGCCACTACACTGGCAGACATAAACATTTAGACTGGCCAGCAGGAGTGTCCAGTGGGGCAATTTGCCAGGGCCTAGAAGTGGGGCTTCTAGCCTCAGGATTGCCCAGTGAGTGTGGTAGGCTCCACATCTTAGAGGGTAAAGGGTAGGCGAGTACTTACCCACCAGGAAGGAGAGTGACTTGTAAGGCCTGGCTCATGGAGGGCTGACACTGCTGAGGCCCCTGACCCTCGAATGGGTGACTGATAACCACGCTCTCAGGCAGGGAGCTTGGGGAATTTGGGGAACAGCAGTGTTGGTGACAAACTGAGAGTCCTGGAACAGAGACCTGTTGTGGGATAGGGGAGTAGGGCAGAGGGCAGTGTGAGTTCCTCAGTTAGAAGACAAGCTTCAGAGCTAGGATAGAGCTCAGTAGTAGAGTGCTTGCTCAGCACGCTCGAGGCCTGAGGTACCATCCCCAACATCCCTGGAAGAGGATATTGGAGCTTGGTATAGCTTCCATTTCTGACGCAGGAACAAAGAAAGACCCTTTGTAAGCCACCTACCCTGCAAAGTTCTCAGTTTCCTTCTCCGATAGATAGGTAGGAGGAGTACTGGCCACCTCCTACTGTGCTGTGAAGATGGGATGCTGTGGTACATATTTAGGACCGGAAGCTGGGTTTCCTTTCCTATGTGAACTCCTGGATGTTAGGTGGTGCTGTCTGGTACTCTACGTGGGACAGATCCCTAAATCATACCTGGTTGCATGTTACTCCAGTGGCATTTGCCCGTCCATGGGAGTTGGGGCCCTCCAAATAACGGAAGATGCGGCCCTGGCCATGAGTATTTTGTAACCTCATCCCAGTGAAATTTCTCTCTTCCCCCGCTTTCCCTCTCCCTCTCTCTCTCCTTCTCCCTCTCCCTCTCCCTCTCTGTCTCTCTCTCTCTCTCTCCCTCTCTCTCTCCTTCTCCCTCTCCCTCTCCCTCTCTGTCTCTCTCTCTCTCTCTCTCCCTCTCTCTCTCTTTCTCAGCCTGGGTTTTTGCAACTGAACAATGAATTCTCCATTTCTCCCCTTTCTTTGAGCCCCAGCTAATTATTTTCAGGCAGACTTGACTTTGGCAAGAACAGAGTCATTCCTTCCGCACTTAACAAAATGCAAGCTCGCCGAGGCAGGGATGTAGATTCCAGTTAGACTCTGCTGAATCCCACCCTGTCAGGGGACGGGAGGGGACGGAACGTGGCTAGCTGTGCCAGCTTCCGTGTGTGGCTGTATGTACATCAGGCACAAGGGCAGGGAAAGCTGACTGATTCACACATACCACCCTTAAACCGCCTTTCTCCCATCCCTTACTCAGAGTGATCCAAACAGCTCAGCTTCCACTTGAAGACAGAGGAAGCTGAGCCTCGAAGGGTAAATAAAGAAAGACAGGGTTCCCGAGGGGTTGACCTCCGGCTTTGTTCAGGGGTTCCCCACTCCTCCTCCAGACCCATCTCAGCAAACATCTTCACAACCCCAGTCTTTTACAGAAGAGGAAACTGAGGCTCAGAACATCCAGGTGTTCTAGACCTTCCTCCCACGCCACAGCTGCTCCCCACTAGCCTTCCCAGTTGCTCTGTGTTAACCCCTTAGTATAGGAAGGACAAACATAAGAAGATAAAGTCTTGTTGTAGTTACAGCTCATCAGGCTGGCTGTCCATGTGGCTTATACAGGGTGTCTCAGAGCAGCACCCAATAGCTACACAGCAGATGACTGTTTAAAAAAACAAAAATGGGGTCCACAGATAATAGGTCAGTTTTTCTAAGTATCCTGGAGTGGCACTAGGAGAAAAGTTGTGTGCTAGCATCAAAAAGGCTCATAGGAGCCCTGGGACATTCTGCCTGCCTGCTGAGATGGTGTTCTGTTCAGAACACCATCCCAAAGGCTCCTCCTCCAATCAACTGCCCCCGTACTCCTACATTACTGTCCTGGGACAGTTGGCTTTCTCACACTCTTCTGTAGCAGCTGCCCATTTGGCTTAGGCTCCACCCCTTAGGCTTACGAAGTGGAGGTGCCCTCACTTTGTTAGAATGATTCTTCTGACTTGAACTTCGCACCTTGGGGGGAAACTATTGAGGCCTCTACTAGCGGGCAGCCCAATAGCTCAAACTAGTGTTATGTGAACCCTGGAAGCTACCTCCTGGGGGGAAGGCCTGGAGCATAAGAGATGGCCTTTCATTGTTTCTGCTTTAGGGGTTCCAGCTGCCAAAGCCGCCAGAGCCCCCTTCCGTTGAGGTAGAGTACTACACCATTGCTGAATTCCAGTCCTGCATTTCCGACGGGATCAGCTTTCGAGGTGGACAGAAGGCAGAGGTAAGCCTCCTTCAGGCCTTTTTACTTTATAATATGTGTTTCATGTTTTATAATATGTCTTCTTGGCAAGGTTTCTGAGGGTCAGGCAGAGTGGGTAACAGAAATGAGCCTCCCAGCCATGAGTACCTGCAGTGTCAGGGCCACAACCAGGACTAAAGCCCAGGACTTGGGTTTCTGCCCCTCCCTCACTTGCTTGTCCCATATGGCATCTCCTGAAACATACACAGGGCTGAGCAGGAAAAGCCTGGAAGTGAAGTGCTGATGAGGGATCATTACAGCTGTTTGCCTCATCGGGAATGCTGTATTTGGGAGGGGATAGCACATGTACACACACATGCGCACATACATCACATGCACACACACGCACACACATGTATTCATACATGCACACGCACACACATACACACATGTATTCATACATGCACATGCACACACATACACGCATGTATTCATACATGCACATGCACACATACGCACACACATGTATTCATACATGCACACGCACACACATACACACATGTATTCATACATGCACATGCATACACACATGTATTCATACATGCACATGCATACACACATGCACACATACATTACATGCACACACATTCTTGCACACATGCAACACACCCACATGTGCTCACAAGCGCGCATGCACACACACGCACACACACACATATGCTCACATTTATGCACATACACACACACATGCACATGGAGATCAGTCTTGTGTACTGATCCAAGAAATCTCTTACCTAATGGAGTTTTTGTGGCCACTGGGAGGATCTGTGGGGCAATCTGGTCTCAGGTCTTTACCTCAGTTTGATTTATCTGCCTCTTCACTTTTTCACCTGAGAGACCCTTGCATGAGTAGGGGACAGGGACAATAGAACACTGGTTCTTTAGACTTAAGGACCCTTCCGAGGTTGGTTTTTATTAGGATCTAGGGACGATCTGGTAGACTTGGGGGGTTGTCATGGAGGTCTATAGAGGAAACCCACTCTACCGAGCTTTTGGCACAGACTTAGGGAGCCAGGAAACCAAGAGGATAGAAGCCTCACAAGCAAGACCAGGGTTCGAATCTAGCCTTCCACTGACCTCCCTAGGGCTTGGGCCACTTATTAAAGGGCTCAGTTTGCTGTGTCTGTAAAATAGGCTGGGACGTCATAGGGTCCCAGAGACCCCTGCAATTCACTGGCCTGCCCCTCTGCCCCGCCCCACCCCACCCCCCAGGTCATCGACAAGAACTCTGGTGGCTGGTGGTATGTGCAGATCGGAGAGAAGGAGGGCTGGGCCCCAGCCTCATACATCGATAAGCGCAAAAAGCCCAACCTCAGCCGTCGGACCAGCACTCTGACCCGGCCCAAGGTACCGCCACCCGCACCCCCCAGCAAGCCTAAGGAGACCGAGGAGAATCCTGTGGGTGCCTGTGAGAGCCAGGGCTCCCCACTGAAAGCTAAGTATGAGGAACCTGAGTATGACATCCCAGCCTTTGGCTTTGACTCAGAACCTGAGCTGAATGAGGAGGCCACTGAGGACAGAGGTTCAGGTGACAAGCGTCCCGCTCAGCCCCGAAGGGCCTCGCCTGTCTCCTCTCTGCAGCGGGCCCATTTCAAGGTGGGTGAGTCTTCCGAGGACATAGCCCTGGAAGAGGAGACCATCTATGAGAATGAGGGCTTCAGGCCATACACAGAAGATACCCTGTCTGCCAGAGGCTCCTCTGGGGACAGTGACTCCCCAGGGAGCTCCTCTTTGTCTCTTGCCATGAAAGGCTCCCCCAAATCAGATTCTCCCAAATCCTCATCCCTCCTAAAGCTCAAGGCAGAGAAGAACGCCCAGGCGGAACTGGGGAAAAACCAGTCCAACATCTCCTTCTCCTCCTCCGTCACCATCAGCACCACCTGCTCTTCCTCCTCCTCCTCTTCCTCCTTGTCCAAGAACAGTGGTGACCTGAAGCCACGTTCTGCCTCAGATGCAGGCATCCGTGACACCCCCAAGGCAGGGACCAAGAAAGATCCTGATGCGAAGGCCGGGCTGGCCTCCTGTGCTCGAGCCAAGCCATCCGTCCGACCAAAGCCAGTCCTGAACCGAGCTGAGTCTCAAAGTCAGGAGAAGATGGACATCAGCTCTTTACGGCGCCAGCTGAGGCCCACAGGCCAGCTGCGGGGGGGCCTCAAGGGGTCTAGGAGTGAGGACTCGGAGCTGCCCCCCCAGACAGCTTCTGAGGGGTCCAGGCGAGGCTCCGCAGACATCATCCCCCTCCCAGCCACCACTCCCCCAAGCGTCCCCAAGAAGGAATGGGAAGGGCGAGGCACCACCTACGTGACGTGCAGTGCCTATGAGAAGGTGCAGGACTCGGAGATCAGCTTCCCCGCAGGCACTGAGGTACACGTGCTGGAGAAGGTGGAAAGTGGGTGGTGGTACGTGAGGTTTGGGGAGCTGGAGGGCTGGGCTCCTTCCCACTATTTGGTGCCTGAGGAGAACCAGCTACCTGACCCAGCTAGCAAAGAGCCAGACACGGGAAAGAGCTCGCAGAATGAGGGCAAGTCAGACAGCCTGGAAAAGATCGAGAAGCGCGTGCAGGCATTGAACACGGTGAACCAGAGCAAGAGGGCCACCCCACCCATCCCCTCTAAGCCTCCCGGGGGCTTCGGCAAGACCTCGGGCACCGTGGCAGTGAAGATGAGGAACGGTGTCCGGCAAGTGGCAGTCAGGCCCCAGTCTGTGTTTGTGTCTCCGCCACCCAAGGACAACAACCTGTCCTGTGCCCTTCGGAGGAATGAGTCACTAACGGCTACTGACAGCCTTAGAGGCGTCCGCAGGAACTCTTCCTTTAGCACTGCGCGGTCAGCAGCCGCTGAAGCCAAGGGCCGCCTGGCAGAGCGGGCTGCCAGCCAGGGCTCAGAATCACCCCTGCTGCCTACCCAACGCAATGGCATCCCTGTCTCCCCCGTGCGTCCTAAGCCCATAGAGAAGTCTCAGTTTATCCACAATAACCTCAAGGATGTGTACATCTCTATTGCAGACTATGAGGGGGATGAAGAGACAGCTGGCTTCCAGGAAGGGGTGTCCATGGAGGTGCTAGAGAGGAACCCCAATGGCTGGTGGTACTGCCAGATCCTGGATGAGGTGAAGCCCTTCAAGGGCTGGGTACCCTCCAACTACCTTGAGAAGAAGAACTAGCAGCACAGGGTCCTTCCGGGCTCAGTGTGCTGCTTTGGCTGCCACTGGATGAATGGTGGCACTCCAGACATGGGGAAAGATAAGATGGGAGGGGGGAGGGGGTGACAACATTGAACCCTGCAGAACATGTGATCCCCAATACACCCTCCAGCTGGAAGGGAGGGTGTGATGGGTGTGCACACATAGTAGGAGAAAGGGAATGGCAGGAATGTCCTGGGCCCGGGACCCCTGCATACACACCGCATGCTGATGGACCATATGCCATTTAGCACAGGCCTCATGGGAAAAGCCTAATTGTGCCTTGGTACAGATCTGGAAAATGTCATGAGGTGTCCTGGGTCCTGCCCTGCGCAGCCACTTCCGTGGCTGGCTTCTTGCCTCTGGAAGTCATCCTTGCATTGCCCTAATGATGTGTTGGAGATTGTGTTGGTTTCTAGGCCACCACCGACCACTGGTGGGTGTCCTGGAGAATCACCAGCTCTGGGGCTTGGCAGTGTCTCCAAAGAGCTCAGCCCTTTCTGGGGCCAGGCCGCAGCCTATGTTTGATAGTTAAGAGTTCCCAGGTGCCAACAAGGACTGTCTCCTCTTGCTGTGCTGACTTGGCCTGGCAAGGAGAGCCTGCCCTCCTTGGGCCACATGGAGGACAGTGTGGTAGTTGACCTTGAGGATGCCACCAGGCTCCCCCTAATCTAGAGATTGCTTGAGGGTTTCCGGGTAGGCGGTTCCTTTTGCATGTTTGGGAAAGGGTTATTGGTTGGAGGTTATATATCAGGCGTTTGGTTTGGGGTTTATTTTAGTTGTTTGGGGGCCCGAGGGGCTCAGCCTCACATAGGAGACGGGGTAGTGGTGGGTGGGGTTTTTGTTGAAGTCCGTGGAGGGATGTTTTATTTGGATTTTGGTTTAATGTCTTTTGCCTTTCCATAAACCAGGTTGTTTGTTTAGGTTTCCACTGTGTACACAGTGCCCGAGCATGGCACCTCAACAGGGAATTGGGGACTGGGTAAAGCCAAGTCCCTGGGCTCGGTGAAACAAAGTGTTCAGGTTCCTGCCCAAGAGGGAAAGAAGATGTTGTTAGAAGCCAGCCTGCTGGGTGGCTAATCTGCCTGCTTCTGCCCACTTCCTCCAACCTGGGCAGAAGGGTCAGCCCGGAGCAGACACTGCCCACTGCGCCCTTAGCCTGCTGGCAAGGTACCCAAGAAGTTGGAGGACTTTGAAGCCAGGAGCCAACTGTTTCCAAGCCTTAGGGGCAGCGCCCCAGGTAACAGAAGCAAAAGAGTGGAGTAGAGACAGTCCTCTGCCTGCTCTGGGTTGTGAGTCAATGGTTGACATTTCAGAGGGGACCCTCCGGAGAGAAGCCCGGCAGTGTCCTTCCATGCCAGGAGTGGATGCCATACGTGCCTTTGACTTGGGACAGATCCTGCCTCACGGCCCCGTGGCTGAGCTGCCAGCATCTCCCCCGACGAAGGGCTGCTGGTTCCAACAGACACGGGAGGAAGAGTGCCCCTCACCCCTCCTCCCAGGCAGGTCTGCCTTCAGCTCTCAACCCTAACCTCCTGGATCCCTAAGCCATGTTCCTCCCACAGCGGATGCAACCCGCTAGCTTCCTCTGTCAAAAGCCCATGGTGGTGACATTGTTCTATTTCTTTTTCTGTGTTCATGAGTTTGTTTAAAATTGAAATTAGTTTTTTTTTCTTCTGCTGGACAGTATTAAATAGAGCGGGGTTGTTGAATTAATCTGCTAGATTGCAGTACTAATGATAGTGGTATAGTGTCTTCATGATATTATTTGTACTTATTTGAACAATAATGATAAAGAAGTGGTTCATTATTTCTTAATTAATGCACTTTAAATAAGGCGGAGTGGAAAGAAACCCGGAGAGCAAAGTGCATTACTTAAAGATGCAGTATATACTCTTCTCATTTTAAAACAGCACATATTTATTAAAAGAGGAAAAAAGTAATTTATGACTATTTAAAATAAAATTTAAAGTAGAGTGGCCATCAGGTGAGAGGACCTTCCAGTAGCTGTCTGCCAGGGGGAGGCCCACAGCCTCACTCCTCAGATGTCTGCATTGAGCCAGCTCCATGATTAGTGCGCCCGCCAGGCACAGAGCATCTCAGTTGGGCTGGACCACCGGGATCCCCAGAGCCAGCTTTTCCCACCTCCCCTGTTCTTGTCACATCCCAAAGGCCCTCTCCCAATCCCCATGTCCTGAAATCATAGATCCTCAAAAGTGGGGGAGAGTAGGGGGGGGGGTGGGGAACCTTAGAGGTCACTCCATCCTGTACTTCCAGTTACCTTAGCCCGAGGACAGGAAATGACTTTTTCCCAAATTGCCAAACTAACGGCAGGTTCCTGCACTGCATTGATACTGTGTTCCTCCCCTGGCCCTCTAGGTTATTGTGTGGTCATTGTGTTTACATTGTAACATCCAGCCCCAGGGAAGGCTGGGAGTTGCTCAGGCATCTGGGAAGAGTGGGGAATGTTGCCACCTAGCGTCAGGACGGAGACTTGGGCGAGTAGTAGTCATAGCCAAGGTCTCTCACCATCAACCCCACCCATCAGGGCACAGCACAAACCCTGCAAGCCCAAAGAATACTTGAAACAAGAGGGTTGCATGCCAGGCCTTCCCAGACATGACCAAGGGATGCCAGGCCTCGTGTCCCTGGGTCCTAGCCCTCCCCAGGCGAGAGGGCCTTTCCCTAGAGCTAAGGAGCTGCTTTGTGATACTGGACAGACGGCAGCATCGGAGGGAAGGGCCTGGGGCTCTGACTCACCTGGAGGAAAACAAGATTGGACTAAAAGGAAAAAAGAAGTGGAATCTCAGAAATGTCCAAACCCAGTTTTCCATTCGTCATGATTGAAAATGTGAAATGACATTGTATTGCTGTGTACTGCAACTTTAATCAGAATGAGCCCTTCTGAGGTCATTATTGAGGTTTATATAATGCCCGAAGATGCATCATCTGGTGCTTTGGTTCTCTTTCAGTTTAAAGACCCTTTTCTTGTATCACAGGGGTGGAGGGAAAGTCTTCAAACCTTATCCTTTGTCAGTAGCAGGCCTGGCTCCACTGCCTGGCTTCCCTGTGTTCTCACCGTCGGGGAGCAGGAGGAAGCTGGTGGTGGGGTGTCCATCAGCAGCAGGTCCCTGTTTGTCCCCCAGGGCTCCCTTCACAACTGGGGTTCTGTCTGCAAAGGCCTCATCCTCTCACCCCAGCCTGGCCCCAAGGGTTCCCCTTTCTCACTCCTAATGGACGAAGGCATTATATAGAGCCCTCGTAGGCACTTTGAGATGTTAGAGACTATTTTACTGGCATTTATACCCTTCGCTTCCTCAGCAAGGCATGTTACAACGTTCTATCATCTAAGGAAAAAAAGACAAGGGAATTTCAGTCAAATGGTATTTTCATATGACTAGTACTTGCAGAATAGATGTAGAGTTATTTAAGTTGTAGTGTTCTATTTTTAGGAAGGGGTGGGGACCAGGTGAAATCACCCCGACTTTTTCTGGGTTTGACTAATATATAATTTCTTTCAGGCTACTCTCATCCCCTGTTCCCTCCAAAGACTTTGCATTCTCAATAGAAAAGGAAAACAATCTGAGACAGGAAAAGTGCAATATTACCAAGAGGGATTTGGGTCAGTGGAGACCATATTGAGCCTGTCTGCAGAACATGGGAGGAGTCATGGGAGGTAGCCACCAGAGGACAGCCCATCAGTATTGTCCACCTAGATGGATGTGGCATGGTGCTCTTGACCTCCTGGGCCCGGTCCCCAGAGCAGAATGAGGACGTCCACTCCTGTTCTCCTGTTTTGCAGTCAGCTGTTCAGAGAGACCCGCAGCCCCCTCACCCCAGCCTCCTGATGTGTGTGGGCTATGAAGCTATGGATGTGTGTTTGAGTCTTTCTAGAACTGTAAAACCTCAGTTCAGCTTGTGGACAGGAATCCTGGCCGTAAGCAAACATCTGGAGGGCGGGTACTTTAAGCCCCGCTTACCCAGTGAGAGCCAATTCCTACAGGCTTGCAGTAGGCCAGGGGCCGAGTCCAAGCCACCCGTTCATCTCAGTGACTTGGGCAAAAGGCATGAGCCTGCCTCTGATAACAGGAACTCCCGAGGCAGGTGCACACTAGCCCCTCTCATGCAGCAAGGAAAGAGGCAGGAAAGGACGGCTTCTTGGGGGCCGGGAGCAAGTCCCAGGACTCTGCTCCCCAGGATAGCAAGTGCGGCCTTGCTGGCGTGTCCCGTTTATATAGTACTGTAGGCCTGCTGCTCAGACCCACCTTGTGTGAATTTCTGTAGGGAGAGGGACGGGCCCCTTTTGGTGTCTCTCCCTTGGAATAGATATGGCTGCATAGCCAGTCATTAGAATATCTATGCGGCCCTCTGGAAAGACAATAGCCCACATCACTAACCAATTAAGATTCCCTCACTTTTTTGAGGGCTAAGAAAGTGTGTGTGTGTGTGTGTGTGTGTGTGTGTGTGCCGGTGGTAATTTTCATGAATATGGAGAGTCCATGAGTGTGTATGTGTGTGTGTGTGTGTGTGTGTGAGAGAGAGAGAGACAGACAGACAGAAAGACAGAGAGACTGGTGGTAATTTTCCACTTGAACTAAATAGCATGGGGTTAGAGGAAATAAATACTGGGCAGGCAGTCTCCATTGAACTAGTCCTTGGCATTGGGCAGGTCCCAAGGAATTCACAGCTTATGGCAGCATGTGTGTCATTCACACGATTCTGGCTGGAGAGTGCAATGTGTCTTTTAAAAAAATTTTTTTTTTGTAATTATTTTATTATTTAGTTGGAAACTTCACACTGGTATTAGCAGAGCTAACAGAAGCAGCCCAGGCCATTGTCCCAGACGCCAAGATGAAGCCACAGAAGAGATACTGCTGATTGTGGGAGTGCTGAGGTGAATGCATTAGGGCACCCACCTGCATCCTGTCCTTGGTCTGTGAACCCCCGAGGATCCATGAGCTGCTGGGTGTCGGTTTGTTTCTGAAGGACAGGCAGGCTGGCAGGTGGAGGGGTGCTCACGGTGAGACTGTAGGACCTGCAGGTGTCCACACAGTGGTGCCTCCCGTCTCCACAGCAAGCCTTAGACCGCTTCCTTTGAGTGTGGAAGGCTCTTCATGATCATTTGAGATTTTTGACTAAGCCCCGTTTGAGGTAGTCTGATGGTCTCATGTCCCTGTGCTTCCTAAGCTCAATGCTGAGAGCCTATGACAGTTAGCACTGCTGGTCACTTTGCTCTGTGCATCTGGGTCCCCAGGCCACACAGTAGCTACATTGGTGCTTGTAGATTGAATGGAAGGGTTTTTCCAAAGTCTTGATCCCAACCTGGCTGCAAGGGGTTGGCATGTGACACACACCCGCTTCCTCCCCTGTCTAAATCTCAAGTGGCCTTGGCAGTCAGTACCCTTCCCTCTTGCAGTCCTAGGACCGCTGTCTTAGTGCGGGGCGTGGGGAGGGCCTCCCCGTGCTGAAGGTCCCTGCCTTACTCCAAGTCTCATTCTGGACAATCGGCTGTATCTTTGGAAGTGTGAGAGAATTGTGTTAGTGCAAACGGATGTATCTGGCATGTTGGAAAGCTAGCGGGAGGCATGTTGGCAAGAGGAGGGCGCATGTTTGGAATTACTGGGCTTACCGTCCCTGCATGGGGTGGAAGCTTCCAGAGATGTCTTTTATGTAGGTGTGGGGAGGCTGAGAGAGAGTTTGGAGCAGGAAGGAGTCAGTTCTTGGTGATTGCAAGCAAGAAGTTTGCAGGGATTCTTGTTACTCACCAGCCAGAGAAAACTCGCTCACTGGGCCCAGCCCGGGCTTCCAGTATTATTGTCTTACGGAAGAGGTGCTGCAAGTCATAAGCCAATCTTTAGGTCTGGGGGCCCAGTCCCATCCCAGGTTCCCCATCGTTTTTGCCCAGTGCATTTTGTCCAATGCAGAGCTAGCCTGTCAAACCATACAAGCTAGAGACCACTGACCATAACAGGCCACACAGTAGGGACCCAACACCCCACGCTAGAACTTAAAAGCCCAGGCCTATGCAGGAGGCAGGTGACCTCATTTGGACATTGATTCCCAAGACTCCGGAACCTCTGGTTCTATGGCCTCCTATCTGCCAGTCTGACCAGGTGAGGGCACCAACCTCCTGCATGTGCTTCTACGGAGGCACACTGCTTCTGAGTTTACTTCAAAGGGTACCCAGTTGCCATTCTTAGATTTACAACTTGTCTCCTGCAACAGAGGACATGGGTGTCCCTACCAGTTACTGAGAGGCCTGGAAGGAAACTCTGAAGGCAGATGTGAGTGGCTTCTGCTACTGTGTGGTGAGAAGGAGCAGGTGGATGTCACTGGGACTCCTAAATCCCAGGGACTTCCTGGTGCCCCAGGCAGCTTACCGAGGTCAGCAGGAACCCTTCTCCCAGCTTCTCCCTTCCCCACCTCAGCAGAGGAATGGAGACAAGGACATTGGATGCAGCAGGGGTCCATGCGGTGTGCAAACACATCTCCAGGGTCCTCGGTGGTGCTAAACTATCTCCATGTTTCTCATAATTCTAATAGTGGATTGTTTTTATAAGTCTCATCACAGACATGTGGTGTCACCGGGGGAGGGACCCAGCCCCCCTGACCTGCCCTTCTCCAGGTGTCCTTTATCACTTGGGTGGGACTCTTTGGTCTATAGAAATGACCTGTCTTGGCATGCTTCTAGACTTTAAAATTTGGATTGTTTTGTTTCATATTTTGTTTATGTTTACAGGCATCTTGTATTTCCCTAAAGACTAAATAAAGTTTTTGGCCTCTTTAACGAAACAGAATGGTGTGATTCTCTCTGGCAATGGAGGACCCATTCAGGTGACTCGCCCAAACCGCTGCCAACTCGAGGACTGACCATGGGATGGGATGGAGGGGGAGGGGTCGGTCACACAGGAGCTTCCCACTTGCAGCCAGCTTTCTGGGAATAGCCAAAGCTGGGCCCTTGGGCCTTAGCTAGTTGTGTTAGTCTCTAGTAAGCAGGAAAACATGGACCTGAGTTCAAAGACAGGCTAAGACTATGTGGCCAAAGTCTCCTCCCAGGAAAGGGTGTGGTAGGTACCCCACCTGTCTCTGAGGCCTGGCCATGCCGAATGTCTACAGTTCTAACCGTGGGCCCAGACTATGTACCTCTAACCAGCCCCAGCCACAAGCTTGACCCATCGCTCCCCTATTAGTCTCTAGGTGGCCATACTCACCTCACAGGATCTCTGGCCTGAGAGGAAACAGCAGAGCAGGTGTGTAGTTTCCCTTGACACCCTACCTGACCCTGTTCCCCTACCCACCCACCCCGGATGCAAAGTCCTGAGATCACCAGCAGGGCTGCAGCAGCTTCTCAACTTAAATGGCTTACCTGGTATTATGGACCCCACTGTGTGAGCCCCATGCCATGCTCCGAAGGCTGACTCTAAGGCGGCTTCTCTGTTACAAGCCCTTTAGGACTTAGGGGGACTACGGTGACAGTAGAGAGAGACTGGGGCTGTTGGTGATAGATAGCCCTTAACCACTCAGGCGTGACCAAACACCGGTTCCCCTGACAACCTCCAGACGCACAGCACAGCCCTCAGGCTGGTACGAAATCACCTTTATTCACAAACACAGTGACCCAGTTCACAAGGGAGGCAGTGCTACCTCTGCACTAGCAGAATGGACAATGGCTTCTTTTCCCAGCTCCAGCCACACAGCTCTGTACTAGGCATTCTCCATCGCTAGGATGAGCCCCAGCTAGATGGGCTACCAGCTCCAGTCTGAAGGCGTCCACCAGGGCCAGTGACTGGAGAGGCGAGGCTGAGCGTGGCCCAGATTCCCCAGTGCAGGCAAAGGCCTACCCTGGCCTCCATTCTCCACACCTCCCTAGTACATTCCTCTGAAGAGACACCTGAGAAGAACTCCCAGGAACTACACGGAAAGTGTTCCACCCCCAAACTTTTACCCAGAGGGAAGCTGGAGTTTGGAGGGGGAGGGGCTGCGGCCAGAGCCACATGACTGGCCAGCAGCCAGGACGGAGACCCAGACCCTACCTTTCAAGGCAGAAGCCACCTCTGAGGATATAAAACCAGCCATATGAGGGCCAGGGACCGAAAGGTCAGGAGGGCCTAGGCTAAGACTCCACAGTAACCCAGAACAGGCAGGCAGGACTACAGGAGCCATAACCCATAAGAAATGGACACCCCTTAGTAGAACCACAGCCTGGCTTTCAGGATCCATCCTCCCTCTTCTAACAGGGTCTCCATTCTGGTCCCTGACCCACATGTTGACAACTTTCCCCAACCTTCCAGAACTTCTGATGTCTTTATAGAGATGGGTACCCTGGATCCTACCACACAAATGGGGCTCCCATCCAGGGAGGAAGGGTACACAGGTGGATGTGGGTGGTTCCCACCCAAGAGAGGTTTATCCACCTCGTGGGAGGCCTTCAGCCTGGCATTCTTCCTCAGGGTTTGCAGGACTGTCCGTGAGCCTTGTGTTGGGGGGTGTTACTCTTTGCTTCACCTGGCAACCCCCAGCAGTAGCATTTTAGGAGACTCCAGGTTGGAACATAACCCATACACAAAACCCATAAACCAAATAAATAAATAAATTAAACTAAGGAAAAGGGCTGTCCACAGGCCAGAGGACCCCCTCACCCCACTGAGGGCTCCTGTCCCTCCTGGACACATGGTGGCAGGATCAGCCCAGGCCAAGGCTGGCATTGAGATGAGGGGGGACAGGCCTTAAGTGTGGCTGTGGACCTGTTCTTTTAAGACCCTGACATCAGAAAGGCCCGCGTCAGCCTGTACCGAAGGGCACCCTGGGAAACGGCACCAGTGAGATGATTGGCGAAAGTCATGGCAAACGGGGAGATCCTGAACGTGGCAGGTCGACCCAAGGTCAAGGACCTAGGATCTGGAGTCTGCCGCCTGTCTGTTTACCCACTCCGGCAAGGAGAAAGAGACACGGCACGCAGTTTGCAGCTGCCCAGGGTAGGAGGAGTCCATTGGCCTCCTCCCCAGCTGCCCGGGGGGGGGGGGGGGGGGGGGAGCTACACATTCGCTAACTCTCTCTAAGATGCCACAAGGCTGCACAACCTAGAGATCTGCCCCGATCGTGAGGGATGGCAACAAGCTGAGACTCTACTTCGGCCCCTCAGCATACAGAAATCTGGGTAAAGAGGAGAGAGACAGTGGGGTACCTCTCTCCCCTCCCCTCATTATGAACTGCTTGTGCCCCCACCTCCCTGCCTGAGACCCTCTCAACCCAAACCTTCGGGGACCTTGGCTTCCCATGTTTAATGGAAAAGGAGGAAGAGCTTGCAGACCGTAGAAGGAAGGGGCCCTGTCGGCTTTGTCCTCGGCTGGTGCTGGGCTGCAGTCCGCAGAAGTGGGCGTGCAGGTGGGGCTCCGCAGTGGGCTAGGAGCTGCGGTAGGTCTTGATGATGTCCTTGATGGGGCGACGGCAGATGGGGCAGCAGGCGTGCAGGGCCTTCTTGAGGCGCAGGCCACAGGAGTAGCACAGGCACATGTGGCCACACGTGTAGATGACTGTGTCCACTGCGTGTTCATAGCAAATGGTGCATTCATCGCTCCATTGGCCCATACCTGGGGTCACCGGGGTCACCGGTGACTCGGGCAGGCTCACAGGTGAGTTGGGGGCTGTCCCTGAGAACAAGAGCACCAATCAAAAGGGAATGCGACCCAGCCCAGCATGGGGCCTTCTCGAAGGAGAAAAGAGCCCCTAGGCTCAGTGTCTGTCTGCCACTACGGAAAGCCACCTCTCCACACTGACAACCCACCTTCCTGCCCAAGGAAGGAGCTGAGCTCCAGCAGCCGGGCTCTGGCTGCTCAGCCCCAAACCAGGGCCAGAGCGGCAGTAAGAGGAAAGGAGGAAAGGGGCGGAAGGACTTCCTAATTCTTTCAATCCTCCCGCACTAACGCTTGGCGTCCCCTATGTGCACTTTAAGAAGTCGCCTGGAGGATTGGATACCCTCTTCTGGGATCTGTGGTTATTTATACTCATATATCCATAAGCCCCACTACACGCACACACAAACACACACACACTTTAAATCTTTAAAAAGAAAAAAAGGCGGGGCAGTGGTGGTGGCGCATGCCTTTAATCCCCCCAGCACTTGGGAGGCAGAGGCAGGCGGATTTCTGAGTTCGAGGCCAGCCTGGTCTACAGAGTGAGTTCTAGGACAGCTAGGGCTATACAGAGAAATCCTGTCTCGAAAAACCAAAAAAACAAAAAACAAAAAACCACGGCTACACATCTGGAGAACCCTGTCAACCGTCAAGAGGCTTGCTGCTCTTCCAGAGGACCTGAGTTCAGTTCCCTACACCCACGTTAGTTAGCTCATAACTGCTTCTAACTCTAGCTGGGGGATCCAGCACATTCTCTGACCTCAATAGGTACCGCATGCCTTCATGCCTGCACATTCATGTATTCACATACATGCGTGTGCACACACACACACACACATTCAAAATTTAAAAATAATTACAAATAATTTTTTTTAATAAAGTAAAAGCCTTCTTGTGAGTACCCCAGCCCCCAGCCTCTCTGATCCCATCCCTAATGCAGGCTTCACTGTCCCTCTCTATAGGACGCAGGGAGAAGCACTGACACACCCACAGGGCCTTGGTACTCACCGCCAGCAGAGCCACCTAGGGGCCCAGAACCGCAGGTGTTGAGCAGGGGGTCAGAGAGGCGGCTGCCCAGGGCACTGGGTGAGGTTGGAGTGGAGGCAGGCGAGCAGGGGAGAGATGGGCCACCCCGTTCAGCCATGATGGTGGAGCCTGAGAAAGGGGATGGCCACACTGCCATTAGCCTAAAGGAGAAAGCTTCAGTCCTTGCCCCACCCCCACCCCCACAGAGAGCTCCTATACCTGCCTAGAGGATAATCACAGGCTGGGGCAGGACTGCACAGACTGGTTCAACCCCGACCCATGCTCTGTGCCCACCTCTAGGTCTGGAGGTAGCATCATGTTCTAAATCAGCCACAATTTCCAAACCATCTTCTGCCACCTCCTAGGTCCCTTTGACCTTCAGAGAATGGAGTCCCCCATGTCATTGCTTCCTACCTCAGTCTCTGTCAGAGCCCTGCCCTCTCTACCACAGTGCCTTGGAACCACCCACCTTCTCTACACAGGCACCCTGGTCCCTACATTCTGGTCCTGCAGCCTTGCCTTCTCTGTCCCCCTCCTTCCTGTCTTCCTCCCACAGTCCCTCCTGGGGGTTCATTGTCCATGTATGAGACTGGGGACAGTGCCATTGCCCTCAAAGAGCTGACTGCTCAGGGACCCTCTTGAAGCTGCCCTCAAGCCTAGTCTCTGGGGAACCATGGCCCCCTAAACTCCACTGCCTGTGGTTATTGACCTGCCATGCCCAACCACACAGCCTGAAGTACTGCCTCTTCTTCGCCAGAGAATCCAGCTCTGTTTCCTAGCAAAACCGTGAGCTCGCTGAGAACAAGGAGTCACTTGCCTGTGACTTTCCCATGGGCCCTAAAAAAACGTTCTGCACACAAGCAGGTGCATTGTTAGTGGTAACTCATGTCGGCGTCATTATTCTTTTCTTTCTTTTTTTCTTTTTTCTTTTTTCTTTTTTTT
>NW_022196904.1:178465318-178481955 GCF_008632895.1 Mastomys coucha | reverse complement strand
CCAGGCTGGCCTCGAACTCAGAAACCCGCTTGCCTCTGCCTCCCAAGTGCTGGGGGGATTAAAGGCGTGCGCCACCACCGCCCGGCAATTACTGTCTTTTCTGAAATGCATACCAATGTACTTTTCTTTCCCTACTGCACTGGCTAGCATTTTCAGAACAACGTCTATAAATCAAACCTGACATAGCTGTCTTTAGTGAAAGTAGTTTTGTTCTACCAGTGAACACAAAGAGTTTTGTACACATGCATACAGGAAACAACCCTCATTTATCGGCTCACAGGGAACTTTCACAAAGCCAAGCCTTGACTGTAAGGGGAGCAATGAACTTTCGCTGCCCCTGACTTTTTTTCCCCTTAGGGTCAGTCAGGATCCCCCAACACCATTTTGCTGGCTGACAGACATGCCCCGTTCTCCCAACAGCTCAGAAGCTATTAATAGACACTGGGTTCTGGGTGGTATTTCTTAACATCCACCTTGACCCACTTAGTACTTGGGACAGAAAAAGTCTTCTGTTTTTTGTTTTGTTTTGTTATAATTCCCTCTTGCTCCAGTCTCATAAACACCCTTCGATGGCAGAAGCCTTACTGGAAAGCTACTTAGCTACTATTAGGTGGTGCTGATGCGGGAGTGTGCCTTGGCTCTGTGATTTCCCTTCTCTGAGACGCAGTGAGTGAAGCCAGTTCTCTGTAGCTTCAGCTCAGATGTGTGTTCGCAGGTGCATGTGTGCGCATATGCGCATGTGTGTTTACATGTGTGCACGTGTGAGTGTGTGTGTGTCTCCCAACCCGGGTTCCCTTTATCCCATCCAGAATTCTTCCTCTAGACTGACTCATCTCCCTTCCTTCTTGGCATGCGTTCATCTAACCTGATTTCCTCTCCTTCTTCAGTTCTTTCAGTAACTTTTCTATTTGCTTCTTTCTGTCTCTTCATCTCTGTCTCCGCAGAGCTGGAAGTCTGTACTGATCTTCATCTCATTTCACAAGCCCCACCCCACCCCACCCCAGACTCACGGTCTCAACCATGCCACATACATAAGCACAAGCACTGGGCTATCCAGCCCCTCCTAGAAAGCTCAGTCAGAAAGCAGTAAGGCCTGAGCATCTGCACACACCACCAAGCCTATCAAGACTCCTGGGTTGAGCCATAGGGCTGAGATGCCCAGAGCTCTCCAGCCTTGGCTAAGGACACTGTAAATAACAATATAAATCAGCTGGACACGGTAGTTGACTCCTTTAATCTCAACACTCAGAAGGCAGAATTGGATTTCGGTAAATTCAAGGCCGGCGTGGCCTACAGAATGAGTTCCAGGACAGCCAGGGCTATGTAGACAGATCTTGTCTCAAATAAATAAAGCAAGCAACCAACCAACAACAAAATCGGAGGTCCAGAATCTATCCTACAGCTACAGATTTAGGGTCTCTGGAGCCAGGATTCAAAGGTCTGCACTTTACAGTGAGGCTAGTGAGAGATGCCCAGCAAGGTAAACCTACCCTGGCTGTGGCTGACATCATGGCGAGGGCTGGCTTCCTAGGCTGAGGATGCCAAAGGGAAAAACCGAGAATGGATCGAGTGTAGACACACCTCTCTCGGACAGTGCATGACTGAATGTGACCAGCCCTCACACTCCTGCCTTCCCCACCCCCTCACGAGGTTTGCCAATCAAACCCCATGTTCCCTTCGGTTGCCTCCTTCTCCTCATGTGCTCACTCACGGTAAGGTATACCTATCCTATAGAACAAGCCTCGGAGTGGGACTTAATACAAGCCCACATCCTCTAACCCTTTCAAACTGCCTCTTCCTGAAAAGAAAGGTCCGGAGCCCTGCAATCTTATCCCGAAGGCTGCCTGCCTGCTCAGGCAGTCCCCCACTCTGATGCAGGCAATGGCCCAAGAAGACACGAAGACGGTGTTTGGGATGTTTGTTTGTTTGTTTTTCTGTTTTTGAGACAGCTTGCTATGAAGCTCTGGCTGATCTGAAACTCAACATGCACACCAGGTTAGCCTCGAACTTGCAGAGATCCTCCTGCCTCTGCTTCCTAAACGCTATGATTACAGATGTGCACCACCACAACCAGCCAGCCCGACTTTCATGAAGAGCCACAAGCAGCCAGCCACGAGGGAACCGAGTCTCAGAAAGTTCCCTGCCCCCACCCCCTTTAACACAACCTCTGGGGGTGAAAGGCTCTGGCCAAGGTGTGTGTCTTTTGAGTTCTTCTGAGTTCATCCCTCTCTTCCCCACACATCCGTGGACCAAATGCTTCCGCCCCGCCTAGAACTCACCTAAGCCTAGAAAGACCATCCTGAACTGGGGGATGGCACCCGGCACTCACCGAGGATGCGAACCTGCGTGATGGCGCCGTGCAGGCTGAAGAGCATCCAGAGGGGCTGCGAGGCGTCCACGCACAGCTGCATGCCGGCCGCCGCGCCGTTGTGACTCAGGTGCAGCTCTCCGTCCGCGTTGACCACCAGGCCCAGGATGTCGCCACTGTGCAGAGGCCCCGGCACGCGACACACCGCCCAGAACTCCTTGCGGTCCACCAGGGCCTCGGGGCTGAAGGGCAGGTCGCCGGGCCGCAGCGTGCCAGGGTCACACGTGGTGACCCCGAAGGACAGCGCGCCCGCTCGCGCGCCGCCCGAGCGCGTGACCTTGATGAAGATGGTCTCGGCCACGCGCACCGGCCGGCTGGTGAAGACGAGCGCGCGCTCGTCGCGCCCGTGCTCCAGGCGCGCCACCGTCTGCTCGTCCAGGATGCGGACGTGCGCGCCGGCGCGCAGCGGGTGGAAGCGCAGGTCGCCGTCCAGCTGTGCCGGCAGCGCGCGGCTGTGCTGAGAGTTGAGCGAGTTCTGAGGGATGGGGCAGCCGGCGGGCGGTACGCCGTCGTCGCCGTCCGCTCCCGGCACGTTGAGGTCGCACAGGCTCACGGACAGGCGCGCCTCGTCCGCCTCGCACCGCAGTGACGGCCGCCGCAGCGCGGTGAAGGAGCGCGGCCGCAGGCAGTCGGGCAGCACCAGCTCGCTGTCTGCGGCGGGAGAGGTGGGGGGGGTGGGGGGGCGGGGGGCGAGAGACAGAGCGACCGTCACCGTCCCACAGCGGTCGCGCAGCATGCGCCACCAGCACTCAAGAGGCTACTGCTCGGGTGCGAGGGGAATCTACCCTCTAGACAAAAGCATGCGGCTTTTGGAAGACACCAACCTGAAGGGCATCTAATTGCTTCTAAGTGCTCCCCCGGCTAGCAAGTCCCTTCTCTTTACTGCCTCCAGTAACCCTGCAGAACTTGTAGAACTTTAAAACCTATTGATGTTTTATTTTTCTGAGAAAGAGTCTCCTGCCCCGGCCTAGCCTAGAACTCAGTGTGTGCGGTGGTGCCTGCTAAGATTTACAGTCTCACAAAGAATTTTGTTTGTTAGCAATGGGTTGATTTCCTCTATCTCCAGCCCCTCCCTCCACGAAAGAAAAGGGTTCCTTAAATTCTAACCCCTAGGACTTTCCGACTTCAAGCTTAACTAGAATGGAGTGGCTTCTATGTGTGTGTGTGTGCATGTGTGCACATGCATGATGAGCCAAAGGTCAACCTAGGTAGGGTTTCTCAGACACTGTCCACCTTCTTGTTGTTGTTTGAGAAGGTTTCTTTCTGGCCTGAAACTGGCCGAATAGACTGGGCTGGCTAGTTCAAAAGCTCCAGGGACCCTCCTGTTTCACCGGATATCTCCAGCAGTGGGATTATAAACACACCAGTACATCCTGCCTTTGGAAGACAACAAACTCAGGTACTCATTGCTTCTGCCCACATAGCTGTCTCCCCAATCCTCAGAGTGGCTTTCAGGCAATAAGCATTTGTCACGGGCACCGCCGATACTGTAACACTCTAGGAAGCCAGAAAGGACACTTGTCCCCAGTTTCTTCATATAAAACTATGACACGGAAAGCCAATACTCACCCTTTGAGGTCACAACTGCCACATAAAGGCATTACAGCAGATAGAAGTTAAATAAAATCTGAGAAACAGAGCTTTCTGAGAGCAGCCTCACTGAGCACCAACCCCACGTCACTAGTCCAGACAAGTCATTCCAGACCGAGGTTTGAAGAAGATACACTCCAGCAAAAAGGAAAACACAGCTCTGCCAGTTAGCCCACCGCCCAGAGAAAAAGCATTTTCCCTATTTGGATTGTAGCATAACAGATTCTTTTAAATGTATTTTTAGTGTTTCCGATGCAAAGGTTGAGTTCTACTATATAAACAATAATGTTTAAGCCTTCGTGGATAATACACCATTTTGAAAATGTGATAGCTTTGACCCATCTCCTTAGAACACTGTCACTAAAGTCTGTGGATAACATTAGGGCATCCATGAAGTTGTATTAAGCCTTCTATGGGCATGGGCTTCAGGCTCAAACCCCTGCTGCACATTTCCTTTCGCTTTATTTATTTATTTATTTATTGGCTTTTCGAGACAGGGTTTCTCTGCTGTCCTGGAACTCACTCTGTAGACCAGGTTGGCCTTGAACTTAGAAATCCTCCTGCTTCTGCCTCCCAAGCGCTGGAATTAAAGGCGTGCGCCACCACTGCCCGGCATAACATCTTTTTTTAATTACTGTCTCGAACACTTCTTCATGCCAACAGCTGTTTCCAGCCATGTTCTTTTAATGGGTATTGCTATCCCTGCTCTACGGACCTGTAACTTACAGTGACAGTAATGACATGTGCCATAGATGACCCCTGCATGATATCCTTGGAGCAGCCCATGGGGCCATCCCACCGTATGCAGATCTGGGGTGTTGGGTGTCAGCCACCATGTACGGAGACTCAGTACTGGAGCATCGTCCAATGCCACACTCATTTCTGATGGAACCCTTTTTTGCAGAGTTCGTGTCCCTAAATCTGATTGGCACCACTATAAGCCACACCATAACCTCTGCCTTCTCAAGTGTTCAAGTCTTCCAGCGCAGCCTGGGACACTAAGCCAGCAAGAGCAGCTGCCACGATTGGCCTTCCACAGAGTCTCTAAAGCCTTGTGCTCCGCTCCCCTCTCCCTGCCCCTTCTAGCAGCCATGTTATCTGGACTCAGGAGGTCATGTGCCACCCTCCCTCTAAATCTCAGGCTGCTCCAAAAGTCTCCTGGGCCTGGCTGGTTGGGGTTTCCCAGCATTGCGCTGGCAAGGAGGAGGGAGCCAACCAGAAAACTCGATTATTCCAGGGAATTGACTCTGACAAAGATGGCCATGGCTTGGAGGCTGGGGACTGCGCAGAGGCAGAGGTGATGGGAAGCCTTGGACAGGAAGGAAAAGGAGGTCAATGGAGGGACACATTGGTGGGGAGGGCCTGGGCCCGGAGAACCAGCTTCTGTCGCCTGGTCCCTGGGGATTCCAGTGCTTGTCTTGTGGGGACTCTGGGGGAGTTAGGAGAAGAGAGGAGCAGGGAACATCTGGGAGGAGAGGAATCAGTTGTTCAGAGATGCCCAGCCATGGCTTATGGGAACGATCTCACATGGGCTGCCCCGTACTCTCAGGACTGTGTGTTCCGAGTCCTGGAGCTGGGCAGGCTGTGGGATAGTTCACAGTAGCCCAAGCCAAATCTGTGGACATGATTTACAAAAGTTGCTCAGAGAGCAGAAAAGGACTTGGCCTCCGAGGGGTTGGCCTCTCTCAAACCGAACTCTTCCTTTCTGTATCTATGTCACCACACTGGCGCTCTGAGCCAATGCCGAAGACACCTCTCCACCATCTGGATGATTGCACACACACCTTCCCACCACTTAGAGGGCTCCAGATGTGCCCCGAGATGCTCAAGGCACAGGGTGACTACCATGTTCGGGGTCACGTACATTCTACTTTAGATGACAGCCAACAACCAAAGAGTATTTTGGGTCTCATTTGGTTGGGTCTTGTAACCAGATCCATATACTGGTAAGCGGTATACTAATAGGAACCGAATTGAGGGTGATGAATTTGAAGTCATCAGCCTGGGTTCGGGTCTTGACTTTGCCATCTCTTTATGAGCAGTGTGGCCTGGGACACATAGCACAGCCTCATGAGACCCCTTTGCTTCAGCTGGAATAGACATGTCTGATTTACAGAAAGCTGGATACCGAGGCGCATCTTGGAAGGACATTGCAGGGATGTGATATAAGACCCACTGGGCACCTGGTCAAGCACCTGGCCCACGTGACCTTATGTCAATACAAGCCACTGTGTCCATGTTTCCACGGACCTGAGGGCACTCATGACCAGGTGTTAAATGTTCTGCCTGGTACTTAGCTGGTGGCCTGGGAGGGTCCCAAGGTGTTCTCTTGGGTTTGGAGGCTGGCCACCCATCTCCATGCTAGCTCCCTCGGGGGCCTTTTTCCTCTGCCGTGCAGTGGGTGTTCTGTGTCTCAGGTTGCAGCTTTTTGTAAGCAGCATGCCTGCCTTGACAGGTTCTGACAGGTTCTGACAGGCCAAGGCAGGCAGAGCCCCTGTTGCTCAGATAATTTCAGATACTAGCATTTTGGCCTAGGAGGGTGTGGCCAGTGGTAAAGCACATGCCTAGCACGCACAAGGCTCTGGGTTCAATGCCCAGAGCCACACACATGCCCACCACACAAATATATTGCTCATGCTGTCTATAGACACACAGGTCACCTTGGGCACCCAGGAAATACTCTTTGAATGAAATAACTGACTGAAAACCCAGGAGAAGCAGCTAGACTATGGAGGCTAACGGGGAAGGAATGAGAGGGTGAACGGAGAGAGGAACAGACAGACAGACAGACATCGCTAGGAAGTGGCCTTGTTGGAAATGTTGCTGAGCTGGGAGCTGTGGCTCAGGAACAGCTGGGAGTGGCTAGGCCCAGCCTAAGAACATCTCCCCTTCCTCCCCGGCACTCGGCACTCGGCCGGAGCAGCTGTGGGCGGCCAGCAGGCTCCAAATAATTGTCCTAGCATCGGGTCAGCTGTGCAAGGCCCCGAAATAGCTGCAACTTGAGACACAGAGCACCCCACCGCACGGCGGAGGCAGCAAAAGGGCCCCGAGTAAAGTAAGCACGCAGACGGGCCACAGCTGTGTGCACCCCCCCCCCAATCCAAGAGAACTCCTTGGGACTCCCCCAGAGCAAGGGTAACCTGGAACCACGAGCCATGGCATGGACCCCACATTTGGAAGCCACACATTATATAACCAGTGCTGGAGCCACGCTGCCCGCTCAAGAGGGGTTAGCAATGGAGCCAGATGTGGCGTAAGACCTTGAAAGGAGCTGCTCAACCATTGTGCTTCACGTCCCTTTGGTGCCTGCCAATTCTGGTGCCTGGCAATGGTTCTGGTCCAGAACAGTAATAACCAGGTCCTACGAGGTTATGTACTGTACTGACTCGTCGGGAGAAGACAAGCCAGGACCTGTGTCTTGGGAATCGGCAGACAACTAGTTTGGGCTTAGAGAAGGAAGAATCCAAATTAGACATGGATACAGTAATCTTACTTAGCATCTCAGATTAAAAAGGTGCTCAAAGAAAGTGAGGAGGTAAGGGACTAGGCAGCTTCTCACACAGCCGTGCCTAGAACGCCCCTGTGAACAGAAAGCTCACCACCTCAGAAAGCTTCCTAGCCCGTCTCTATATAACTCTGTCAGAAGGTAGCTCTCCTTGGGCAAGGCACACAGCTCAACTGGGAGGGTGCTAACTAGACGGGAAGCTCTGCGTTTGATATTCAGAACCTGGCTAGCAGACACGGTGGTGCACACTTGTAACCCAGGTACTCCAGAGGTGGGAGCAAAAGCATCAGAAGTTCAAGGTCAAGATCAAGGTTATCCACCCTAAAGTGGAGTCTGAAGTCAAACCCGGTCTTGAAAAAGAAAAGCTTTCCTCATTTGGATTTTTGTGTGGTAGATTATCATACCTCAGGGAGGACTCTTGGAGTCTCTTTTTGGGGGGATAACTGTCACCTTGAATAAAGCTCTCCAACTCTGACCGAGTGGGGTCATCTCATCCTCTGTTTCAGAGAGGGTCAGGGAGGGACTTTGCCTCAGCAGCAGGACAGGCAGCTGGTGAAAGGCATGTGAGGTATAATATTGCAGGCAAGTTCATAGACGTCAACCTGAGCCAGGCCATGGGGAACACAGGCTGGTGATGAGAGCCATGGGCTAGCTCTCATTCAGAGGCCACCCATCCCTGGGACACATAGCTGGCTGCATAGGGGGCTGCATAGGGTGACCGAGGGAGGGTTTTAACACGGCCACAGGGGGCCTCCTTTGAAGCTGGGCCACCACCAGCCCAGCCTCCTGTTTGTTTGGCTTCTCACAGCCGCAGCACTGGGTAATCTTTAACCGCGGGCTGCAGCAGCCAGCCCCTGTTTGGAAGGGGCTGCCAGCACATTCACTGACTCCATAAACATCGGACTGCTGGTCTGACCCAGGCAGGGGAAGGAGCCGTGGAGGCGGTACACAGCTCAGATGGACCTCCGGGCAGTGCTCTGAAAACCACACTGGCCTCTGCGCTCTCCTTTTAAACTTCATGATGGGCCGCCCAGAAAAAGCAAACACGATTTCTGAGGCCCCCGAGGGAATCACAGGCTGTTCCAGAATCACTTGAAGTCAGACGCCTGGGTAGAATCGCAGGAGCCTTGATGTAGCTGCTCTCAAACTTTTGTGGCTTCGTTTGGTTGTTGTCTTTTTTGTGTGCGGTTGAATTTGGTTTTGCGTTCTTAGTTTTTGAGATAGGACTTTGTATCTCAGGATAGCCTGGAACTTACAGCAATCCATCTGCCTCAGCCTTCCGATGGCTAGAAAGGCAGGTGTGAATGGGGACACCTACTTCAAGTGCTTCATTTTTTAAGGCAGGGATGGATATCTTTGTTCCAGCGATACTTCATGGTTGAAGTCTGGCAGGAAGGCACCATGGCCCTCTTTCCTCGTGCCTCTTCACTTCACTGCCTCAGAAATGTCCTGGAGAGCACTGCGGTTCTAAGGAACTCCACTGGAGACCCACAGATCGCATCCCAGGAAACTGATTGCGAGGTTTTCCTTCACACTAAAAGACTGCATGGAGTTTTTTTTCTATTTGGTAATGGTGATGGTGATGGTGATGGCGACCGTGGCAAACATGGCAAACTGAGTATTCTTTTTTAAGCTACAGATAAAACCACTTCTCACATCATAAACACTTTCCTGGTTTTGTGAGCTTCTGCAGATACCTGTGAGCTAAGTAGAGCATGTCTAATTATGCCCAAGGAATCCAGAGTCCAAGGCAAGAGACTGGGAATTACCCACAGCCCCCAAGCAGCTGGGTCAGGTCTTAATCTGGAAAGGAGAAGCTCTCTCTTGCTTCTGAAATGAGGGCCTGGCCCCCGTTGTACAGGACCCAGCTCCTTCCTTCCCTCAGATTCCACTATGACCCTCTTATCCCTGCAAGCCTTACCAAGGCCCTAGAACTACATCTGGAGGCAAGGACACACTAGGTAGAAGTGTGGCATTGCCTTTTTTGTAGGTGACAGACAGTCCCTGCTTGGCAATCCCATGGACGTGATCTCATGCTGCCCAGGCTGGACTGCTTTGGGACAGGAGACCAGATGAAGCACTTGAAAATCTGTGAAGAGCACAGGCGGTCAGACCTGCCCACCCTGCTGAGTCAGATACCCTGGGATCCCCTTACCTCTTTCCCAGACCAATACCTCTGAAACTCTGGCCAGCACCCTTCCTACCTTGAGCTCCAGACACAACAGGTCCCCAATGAGCACCTGGAGGAGGCCACTGGGACCTAAGAGGGACTCACAGTTGGTGAGGCTGGAAGGCAATGCTGCCTAGGCCCCTGGTTCAGACAAGCCATTACCCCCTGAGATCCTTAGACCTCTCTGTCAAACACGTACAACACCTTCCCCTGCGCACAGAGAGTGCACACCGCATTAGAAAGCAGGACGATGCACCATGCAAACCACTTAGACCTGCACACGCCCCAGGTGCTCAGGGGGGAGGTACACATGCTGCCCAAGGGGAGAGAGCAAAGTCCAGGTGGAGGAGGGGAGGGCTTGGTGCCCAGACCTTGACACAGCTGGCAAGATTTGAAGTGATAAGAAGAAAATACCTGGGAGGGTCTCTGAAGAAGGAACAGTAAGACTTGGGGGTAGAAGGAACATTGGATTTGAAATAGGGTCTCCTGTAGCCCGGGCTGGCCTCGAATTCAATATATATCTGAGTATGACTTCATCTTCCTGCCTCGGCTTCCCATGTGTGTACGCTGCCTTACCCAACTGAATTATTCTTATTAAGTGAAAAGAAAAGGAGAATGTGGGGGGGGGGGAGGCGAGAGGGAGAGAGAGAGGGAGAGAGAGAGAGGAGCTCTCACTAGCATCCCCAGTGGTCTACCCCTCTACCCTACCTGGAAACCAGCACAGGCTTCTTAAACTACAATTGGCCTCTTGAACCAGCAGCTAAGGCTGGACAGAAACATTGGTTTAGCCAGGGACACAGCAAGTCCCCCCAGATGGCAGCGCAGCCCTCAGCTATGGACAGCACACCTGGGACACAATGCAGCCCCTGGGCCTCGTCTCCAGAGGCTGAGGAGTCTCTCAGGGCAAGGCTGCAAAAACTGGACCACTGCCCTGAATAAGCAGCCCCTTAGATCTGGCCCAGTGCCATGCCACCTGAGTCTCCGCCCAGGCCTGGAAATATACTTCAGGGAGAGAAGCAGAAGGGACTGAACTGCTGTAAGCCCGCACTTCCAGCCCTCTCGCATTGGCCACTGCCACTCAGACTGGCACCAGGTCTGCTCGCACCGACCTCATGTCCAGACTGGTTGGGGGAATCTACATCCAGACTCTCTCCACCTTGTGTGGGCCTGGCCCTCCTCCACTATCAGCCACAGTTTCTATTAAATACCCAGACAGCACAGGGACCACAAGGACATTTAATCCGAAGCTCTCTTTCTGTGTGCCCAGTTGCCAGTTGTACACAACCCTCATGGTCACAAGTAGCCTGCTGCCTTTCCTCTTCAGGCCCCTCCCAGGACGGGCTCCCCTGTTGGTTCGTTCCCCCACTCTATGCCAACATAACCCATTTATGACTAAATTGTTCTACAACTACATTCTTTTTGTTTTGTCTTGTTTTGTTTTTTCGAGACAGGGTTTCTCTGTGTAGCCCTGGCTGTCCTGGAACTCACTCTGTAGTCCAGGCTGGCCTCGAACTCAGAAATCCGCCTGCTTCTGCCTCCCAAGTGCTGGGATTAAAGGCATGCACCGCCACTGCCCAGCTTACAACTCCATTCTTTTAACCTGAGCAAGTCCTCCAAGATTATTGCTAGTGGCATCCTACAGTTGTATGCTCTGGGTCACACTTAATTGCAGAATCAGAGTTGGACCACTTTGCACCTGGTGATATGGCATGACCCTTGGTGTAAAAGTCCTCCAGATCAGGAGCTGGGTTCTCAATTCTTGTCTCAGCCTCTCTCCTCTGTAGAGAGCCCAGGCCGTGGCATGATATCCAAGAGACCTTGAGAGTGGAGTCTGGACTCACCAGCCTTTTGTAAGATCATAGCTGCTCTTTCCAAGTCCTCCCCCGCTACCCCTTTGGAGAACACAAAGTCTCATGTAGTCCAGGCTGGCCTAGAACTCACAATCCTCCTACCTCAGCCTCCTAAGTGCTGAGATTACAGGCCTGTGTTCCACACCAAGTTAGCATTTCTAAGAGAAATAAGGAGACCACAGGAAACTAGGATAGGAGTTTATCTGTTCTTGTATTAATCACCCCATAAAACTTGTGTTTATTTGGTTGCTGGCAGGCACTTCTTCCTGGAGGTAGGAAGCTGTTATTCTTGGAGATACCACCCCAGGTCTGGGCCAGGGCACCCACAGAAAAGAGGGTGAGCTACTGAGCTCCAGCACATAGGGAAATGGAGTCAGCCTTGATGATTGTGTCTGAGCTGCAGCGGAGGAGGGGGAGACCCCAGCTCTCACTGTCCACTTCTTCAGGGACATGGCATTCATCTGGGGACGGGCTCAAATACCTAATGTATGCCTACTACATGCACAGTGTGCCAGGTGCTTGGGTACACACCTGTGCTCTGAAGACCAGACAGGTAAGGTGTGGAGTCCCCACACAGAAGCTGGAGGGGACAGGGCCAAGCCTGGAGGAAGTTCCTAAAGGTCACATCACCTCTGGGGGATAATCATCCCAGGAAAGACTGGCCCACCCTCAGAGCCCACCAAGAAAGGAAACAATGCCCTTCAAAGGAGAGACAGCTGCTAGGAGGGGGACAATGGAAGATTCAGAAATGTTGAGCATGGTAGCCCAGGCCTAGAACCCCAGAACTTGGCAAGAGTGCCGTCAGGGCCACCTTAGAGGCCCAGAGGGGTCCCCGCCTTCATCCCTACCCTCTCTCATCATCCATGCCACCCAACTCCTCCCTGTCTCTATCCCTCCCCGCTCTGTCTCTCCTGTTTTATACATACACACAAATCAATTTAGGAGGGGCAAAAAAAAAAAAAAAAAGAGCTATTTTAATCTGCTAATTGACTTTAGGGGCCATAATCCCCGTTTGGAAATGCCAGGGATCATGGTGATTTACGGGCAGGACAGCCATCACAGGCTTCGGCCTTATCGAGTATGCAGAGTCGCCTGTGGGGAGATCCAAGGGTGAGCGAACCACTCGGAGCAAACCCATGTATAGTCACAGAGAGGGTGTGGGTCAGGCTGGGTTGGACAGCCTGGGCTCCAGTGCCAGCATGAGGCCCTGCTGCTGATTCATCCCCAGCTTCCTTCCCCATCTATCCCCCAGTGCCCTCAGGAGCGGAGCCCCATGCCACTAGGCACCCTCCTCCCCATCCCACAGTCTCCTGGAATGGTAGGTCCAGCTTGGGACCCCTCTTTCAAGAAACCATAGACCTGAGCCTCCCTTGACATCCTGCCTCCCTTTTCTGTTTAAACCTGCTGAAGGGGCACAGGAAAGGCACCGCTTTATCGTGGAACTCCTTGTTCAGACCCAGCTCGGCCACATCCCTACATGGGCAGGCCAGGCCTTCTTCAAACCTCAGTCTTCTCCCTGCCAAATGGGGATGAAAAACACTCTCCTAGGCCTGCAGAGAGGCCGAGTGTCCTAATGACGGCAGCGGCTGGGTAGACGAAAAGGACTCTATGACCACAGAGGTTAGCAATTTACCACCCTTCCAGGTTGTATGTTGATTGAGTCCTGGTGTCTCTTTTGCTTCCCTAACTGTGCAGTGAGCCTGGGACTGTCTGAGGGTAGGGCTGGTCTCCTTTGGCCCCACCCACCTGTTCTTTTCTTCAGTTAACAAGTCCCAGCCCTCCTTCCCCTTCAACCAGTCTCCACTCTCCCCTCCCATCCTGCAACCTTCCCCCAGCAAGGCTTGGATGAGATAGTCTCCTCCGAAGCAGGGGTTCTCCGCCTTCCTACTCTGCAACCTTCGAATACAATTCTTCACGATGTGGTGACCCCCAACAGTAAAACAGCTTTCATTCTATAACTGATTTTGCTACTGTTATGAATTGTAACATACATATGTGACTTCTGATGCTCTTAGGTGACCCTTGTGAAAGGGTTGTTGGACCACCACTCCCCCTAAAGAGGTTGTGGACCCACAGGTTGAGAACCGCTGCTCTAAAGAGAACTAGAAGTGTAAGACCCAAGTCCCTTCCTCAAAGGAACTCCTGTCCTGGGGGGAAGTAGACACAAGGCTCCCTGAGACGGCAGAGGATAGAAAATTAAATTCTACCCAGAGGCCTCAGGGAGGAAACAGCTTCCAAGCTGGGCTTTCAGGCCAGAGTGGATCCTGTGAGCAAGGGCACTCTTGGACCTGGTGGGATAGGCTTGTCATCTCAGCCACTTAGGAGGCTGAGGCAGGAGAATGACAAGTTCACAGGCAGCCTGGGCAACCCAGTGAGACCCTGTCTCAAAAGGAAGAGAACAGATCTCCCGCTCAGTGATAGAACACTTGCCAAGTAGGCTGGAGGCCCTGGGTCTGGTTCTCACTCCTGGGAGGAGGAAGGAGTATTCTTTGCTTAGGGAGGACGAAGAGTATCGCTTGCCCCTCCTTCGTCCCTCATCCAACAAGACCTTCTCAAGGGCAGGAAGTCGTTCATTCTCTGCCTCCCACCATGTGTCATGGGACTCGCAGACATTTTTCCAAGCACGTGGTTGAGTCTGGACTGGGTGAGTGGGGTTGGGGCTCACACGTAAGCTTTGGAATTCCACTGCCTTACAGTGTGAGACCCAGGAGGCACCAGGACAGCAGGAGGGACTCCTGTGGACCTTGGGTGGAGCATCGTCTTCCCCAGGATAGGAAGGGATTACTGACAGCCACTAGCCACTACTGTGTGCCAGCTGGTCCTCGCACTTCCATCCTTTGAGAATTCTAAAGAGTTTTCAACACAGTACAGATGGGCCCGTTACCTGGCTGCAGGCGCCCTCACGCTGCATCCAAGCCTGATCTCTCTGGCTAAGGCACGTAATTTCTGTCTAATAGAGGTCTCAGGGGGACCCAGTACATACAGGAAGTTGGGGAGGCCTCCCAGCCATCCCGGATACCCTTCTTCGGTAGCTGTCACCAGGAATAGCTCGTTTGGGCGCTCAATATGTCAGCGTGAATGCAGGCACACTTTTATTGGCTTGAAAGACAGAAAGTTCCCAAACTGCTAGTTAGTAAAAACAGCCTCCTGATGTTTGGAACGTGACATACAGGCTTCTGGCGGTTACCCAGGCTTTTACTTTCACAGTCCCGTCTTAGGCAAGGGAAAGCATTCGCAAAGCATTCACAACTTCTAGGCTTAGAGGTCAGAAAGGAAACCAGAAGCCAGGTTTGAACCCCACTTAGGGCATTTCTCTCTGCAAGGGAAAGGAGGCAAGGACGGGGACAGGAGCAGCAAGTGTTGGCTAGACATAGCTTTGATACCTAGGACAGTGCCAGCTCACTTTACAACTTTATAACTCTTCCCGTGGCCCATTTTCCAGATGAGGGAGTGGAGGCTTGGTCAGCCTCTGCCTGTATGTAGAGTTCACACGCCTGCAAGCACACATTTGAGTATCTATGTGCACGTTCGTCAAGATGGGAAGACGGGCTGGGCTATACTCTCACCTCCATTACCAGCTCACCCTACACAGCCAGATTCTCTGTGGCCCTTGGCAGTCCTGGCGAGTTCCATGGCCGGGAAGTCTGCCCCTTGCTGCTCAGGTCCAGCATATCTTCTAATGTCCCCATGGTAGGTCCTATAGGCTATTTGTCCTGTCCCTCCGAGAGGCCTGAGCCTCCTCCCCTCTCTCGTCCCCTTACCATCCCTACAGCAAGCTCTTAGATAAGGATGAAGCCCGGGTGCCAGAGGAACTGTAGGCCAGGGCTAGGGCTTAGTTAAGGGCTGGAAAGGCCCAGTATGGAGAGTTGGCTCCACCACTCATCCATGAGACACTTAGCATCCTCGAATGTGAGTCTCCTCCAATAGTGTCCCAGGGTTGCTATGAGACACACCTAGGCTTCCATTGACAGTGGTTACTGAGAGCAGCATTAACTTCAACAGGGCATGAACAAGGCTGCCATTCCTGGTGAGGAAAAGTTGCTCCCAAGTCAGAGAGCACCCCGAGGGAGGGCCCGTGTGAGTTACAATCTCGCTATGCCTCACTTGCCAAAGCTATGGCCAGGAACGGGACACTGCACTTCACGGGAAAGCCATAAAGTTGTTCCTGGGCCCCTAGCTTTATGGATGCCACCAGCAGCCACCACGACTCCTGGGAATGAAGGTCAGTCCCAGCCCCTGCAACTAACGGAGCAGAGAGAAGTCACTACTCACCTAGCAGCTGGACACCCCGTGTGAGGCCGTAGACATCCACCAGGGCCCAGAGCGGGTCCGCCGTCCGGACCCCACTGAAGAAAAGCATAGCAGCTGACTCGTTGATCCGGTAGAAGACGCGGCCCTTCCTGTCCACCCAGAAGGCAATGATGTTGCCCTCGTTGGCAAACTCCTCAGGCAACGCTTTGGCCCAGAAGCCACTCTGAGACACCAGGTCAGGGCAGGCGTACTTGGGCAGTGAGTCGGGGTGGATGCGGGAAGGGTCCTTGCTGGTGAAGCCAAGTCGCAGGGCCCCACTCCAGCAGCATTGCTTCTTGGTGATCTGGCCACAGGGAGTGAGGAGCCTCAGCCTCGCCTCCTTGGTCAGACGACCGACCGAGGGGGAAAGGGGTGGGCTCTCTTTGGATCACCCTCCACTAACACTTGGGAGTGTCCTACAGTCAGGAAACTCACTGTGTGGCTCATTCCCTCCCACCACCCAGCCCAGGGGGCGGGCCTTCCTATAGGTTGGCGAAGGCCACGCCCGCTGAGTCTTGCTCCCGGGGAAGGCTGGGAGAGGAGAAAGGATGAGAGATGGGCAAGGAGAGGGGCAGGTTGGTAGCAGAACGGCAGACTCTGGCAGTAAAGAGGTCAAAGGTCAAAGGCAGGGGTCCGGGGTGCCCACCTTCAGCCGGACTTGCTCGTAGATGAGCACCGGGCGGTTACTGAAGGTGATGGCATTGCAGAAGCTGGCCTGCCTCTTGACGGCCTTGTGGCTGAGGTCCATGAGGATCTGGGAGCCCTTAGTGTGGGGGTGGAAGAGCAGCGGCGTGGCCGGGAGCCCCCCACCTGACAGCGCAGGCGGGCAATGCTTCTGCTTGTGATGGCATCGGTGAGAGGGGA
>NW_022196904.1:178461755-178465198 GCF_008632895.1 Mastomys coucha | reverse complement strand
AAAAAAAAAAAAAAAAAAAAAAAGAGGCCATAGCGTCAGAGGACTTAATAGGACCAAGAGCCAGATCGGGGCCTCCTAGGGGAGGGTCCAGGGAAGAAACTGGGACCACCCGCTGCTCGGCATTTACACCTTCACCAGCACAGCCAGCTGTAACCACCAGCCTCCTAGCCACCATCCACTGTGTCCCCAGCCACTGCCACCAAGTGGTTCTCAACCTGTGGGTCGTGACCCCTTTGGAGGCGACATATCAGACATTTACATTATGATTCGTGACCGTAGCGGTTACCTCCCCCACTACTACTGCTCATGATGGCCTGTCACCCTATCTAACACCGTCTGCTGTCACTCCCAGACTTCCTCTCTTTTCATTCATTCGCTTACTTATAATCATTCATGACCTACGAAATACCAAGTTCTGTCCTTGGTACTGGAACTGCAAACAAGAAACGGCCATGGCTCTCGTCCTGAAGCCAGCGGTCCTTCCAAGGACACAGACATGGATGGAGATCACCATATTGAATAGCACACACCCGAAGAACCACCAGGAGGCTCGCCTCTTGGGAAGGAAGGCCTCTGGAGGAGGAGGAGACAGGGCAGCACTGGAACTCAGCTGGTGATTCCGGGCAGTGGTAGACTTGTGGCCATGGGGTCAACGTCAGCCTCAGTGAAAGGACATGATGTCTGTCCCTCAGAGCTATCCCTAGGTCCCACAGGCTCCACTCCTGCTTAATGCTGCCCATGCCAGTAGCACTGAGGGCACCAGACAAAGTCATGGGCAGGACAGGCTTGGAGGAGGGGCAAGCACTTTACAGATGGGCAGCAGCCTGAAGGCCTAGAAACAGGCAAGACCACAGGACAAGGTGTCTGGTGGCTTCTCTGCCACTCCTTGGCTAGGCAGCTAGCAGCAGCCTGAAGACCTAGAAACAGGCAAGGCCACAGGTCAAGGTGTCTGGTGGCTTCTCTGCCACTCCTTGGCTAGGCAGCTAGCAGCAGCCTGAAGACCTAGAAACAGGCAAGACCACAGGTCAAGGTGTCTGGTGGCTTCTCTGCCACTCCTTGGCTAGGCAGCACTTCCCACTCTGGGACACTAGCTAGCCCGTGCCTCAGGATCGGCAGCTGGGGGGCATCCTTACGTGGGCTAGAAGCTAGAGTGCCCTTTCTTCCCCAGATCCTATGCCCTGTTGGTCTTACAGAAAATGGGGCCTGCCTGTCCTGTCATGTTAAGCAAACAGGCATGGAGGACAACAGGGCAGGAGGAGGTGGAGGGATGTGTCCCTCCACCTATGGCAGGCTTCTGGGGTGTTTCGGATTTTAGTCCTCATGAGACAGCAACTTAATAATGCACCGAGACAGGGCTAGCAGCGGGTCTGCACAGACCCCTCCTCTCTCTCAACACGGGCGGGGGAAGACAGAAACAAGAGGAGAAGACTGGATGGCCCTGGAGGCCCGGGAGGCCACGCCTGCCAGGACACTTGCTTTGGTTCATGTCACTTTGCATCTCGGCTCCCTTCTCTTGAGGGCCCCAGACACCAGGTTCCACAGCCTAGCACCAGCTGTGGCCCTTGGGCACACTCCTCTGGGTTTCTCTAAAGCATATTCTTGTATGCCAGGCCCGAGGTGCAGGGGGTAGGGAGTGGGGAGTGGGCTAGCATGAGAAAGGGCCGCTTTGCGCTCTCCAGGAACACAAGATGTTCTAGAACTGTCCAAAGGTGTAAGGGCCCTAACAGCCATCAGGCCACAAGAACTAGGATACCTCAGGAGTCCCAGAGAGTTGACAGGCACCTCCTAAGTGGACTTAGTTAGTGTGGAGGATGGGAGGTCACCCCAACGGCAGGGTGCAGCAATAATTCCAGGTACCCTGCCTGAAGAACGCACCCAGCTGGCCCCAGACACCTTGAATCTTAGTTTTCTACTGCTGGGGCTGGAGAGATGGCTCAATAGCTGAGCGCTTGCTATGCAAGCATGAGAACCCAAGTTCAAATCCCGAGTAACCACATAAAAAGCCAGGCATGGCCACACTAGTGCCTGTAACCCCAGCGCTGAGTAGGACAGATACAGGAGGACTGCTGAGGACAGAGAACATCAGACCAGGACATACAACATCCTCTGGCTTCCGGCTATGTGCAACCTGCGTTCTCTCACGCACACCTATGCAAGCCTATCTATCCCTCCAGCCCTTCAGATGACTCCGCCTTCTGCAGAGCCGTTTCCTGTCTGGGAAGGACAGCAAGGTTCTGTACATCTTCCTTGTCCTTGATGGACTGGGAGGCCCGGGTAGGGAGGGGGGGCGGGGGGGCGGGGCTGGTGGCGGCCATCTTGCTCACACTATTTGCCAATACTCAGCTCTGAGCACAGAATAGGTGCTCAAGTAAGACGCTGAAAAGGATAGCCAGTGTGGCTCTCCCATCTGGGCACCCGCCTTGTGCCTCTCCCTTACTCGTGGCCAGTGGAGATGCTAGGAAATGAAGGGAAACACATCCTTTCCTGCCAGAGGCCAAGATCTCACACAAGAGACTTGACTACAGCTCTACCAGCCCGAGAGCCTTCATCAGCTCCACACTTGCTGGCAAGAGAAAAGAAAAAAAGGAAGTCCTTTGGGGTCGGCTGTCCTGTACCAGTCCTGGCGCTCTGTCCTTCATGTCCCCTCTGTCTCACCTTCCCAAACCCTGTGAGCTGGACATCTGTGAGCTGCTCCTCTATTGAGCTTAGCCAAGAGGACCATCCGCTCCTGTGTGGCCCCTTCCACTTCCGTGTGGGCTTCTAGAGTGGAACACAGCTGAAGTCATGAAATGTCACTCCCATTGAGTTGTAGGACTGTGGCTTCCATCTTGGTTGTTGCTCTATCCTCTCTGAGGAGGCTGACTGCCATGCCCATGGGGAGACAAGGGGAGAACCAAGGACTGCCAGTAATGGCGAGTAATCTTGGTGATGGCTACCCTCCAGTTAAGCCTTGGGATGAGGCTGCCGTCTCAGCCAACTGACTGCAACCTCAGGAAAGTAGAGAGGCCCTGGGGCCCCAGTGAAACCAGATTCCAGGGCCTAGAAACGGAGAGTTGGCCAAATGTTTGGGGTTTCAGGCCAGAGGACCGGGGAGCTTCTCTATGCAGTGATAGGTAATAGGGTACTGATGGCCCTGGACCATAGCCCCCTCAAAATTAACGGCTTGCCAAGGTCACATCACTGAACTCTGAACTCAGACCTCAGCACGAAGGCTCCTCACTTTGCCCCAGCAAGCCAGCCAATAGCCAGACTCCTGCCTTCTGCCCTCCCTGAGCCTATCTGGAGAGTTCTCGGTCCTGTACACTCTTGCTGTTATGACCCAGCATGGGGAACCATGCTAGCACCCCATTACACACACACACACACATATACATACACACACACACATAACATAAACACACACACATACACATACACACACACACATACACACACACACACAC
>NW_022196904.1:178459358-178460820 GCF_008632895.1 Mastomys coucha | reverse complement strand
TCTCTCTCTCTCTCTCTCTCTCTCTCTCACACACACACACACACACACACACACACACACACACCCCAGTCCCTGCCCTGCCTTCATTACCCAGTCTCTCTTTCGTTCACACCCAGCAAGATTGGTATTTATAGAAAGCACCTCTACGTAGGTAGGCCCTGATAACCCCCGCTCCCTCCTAGCCCTTTCCTATTCCTTTCCTGAGCCCTTCTCCCCCAGTGTGGGAGAGGGAGCTATTCATTTCTATGTAGCTGATGGGTATGCAAAACAGTGGACTTGAGCACCTGGGGAGTATTACCCAGGAGGCCCAGCAGGACTGAAGCGGAGGGGTGACAGGGTACATGCCTATGTACAGGCTGGCAAGCACGTGTACAGAAGACCCTCCATGAAACCGGCATGGATGTTCACCCCCTGTGCCACGTGCCAAGTATGCTGCTTAAAGAGCTCCAGATGAGCCAGCCAACTTGATCTTTATCCGCTCTCTGCCATCAGGCTTTTCCAGCCTTACCCTGAGGCCAACCTAGGCACTAGGCAGCAAGAATGGAGCAGTTTCTAGCTTTCACCTAGGACATGTCTCCCCACCACCCCAATCCCTACAGCTTTCTTGGCCTCATCGACCAGGAGCCCAGATCAGCCTCACCTCTCCTTGGCTCTCTGACACTTGTGTACTCACGGCAGCTCCAAAACAGGCCTGTACTCCACACTCTTTCTCCATACAGACCAGGCCCTGTTGGTGCCCACTGAAGGCCAGGTACTGAGCTGTTATCCCAGCACAGCCTGTTGCTCACCTCCCTGAGACTGATGTGACCAGCTCAGTGGCTCTACAGCCCTGGGCTCTGAAAGCCTAAGTTCTCTCCTCCCACAGCTGCTCCATGAGGGACCCATAAAGCCATGGGAGGCCACTGCCCTACTGCAGCTCTCAGGATTAAGGAACCCAAGAAGGGAATGTGAGGAGCCAGTCTGGTGAGACAAGGCCACGTGTCTCGTCTGAGACACCAACTGTGTAACCTCGGCCGGCCATTTCCCTTTTGGGCAGGGTCTACCTCTGTGATGAGTGAGGCTCGGCTTCTCAGACCACTGAAGCCTTACATCCTCTGACGCCTGGCACATAAGGTTTAGAGGTCCAGTCCCTGACTTGGCGAGCACCACAGGAAGATGAAGACAGAAGTGAGGAGAAGAGAGACAGAAGGCGGGAGGAAAGGCCTCTCTCCCAGGGTCTGCTGCCTCCCCGCAGGACTTGCCAGCCTGTCCACCCCAGAAACCTGTCCTTCAGACCAAGAGCAGGAACATCCTCAGAAACTTGCATAGGGAAAGAGACTGAGTCTGTAACCACAGAAACCATCTCCCAAGTGGGATTTATCACACCCCTCCATCCCCTGCCAGGCTCCTGGAGGCTTGAACTCCACTCTCCTGACCTAACTCACCAACACACACACACACAGAGGCATGCCACTATTGCGGG
>NW_022196904.1:178437004-178459348 GCF_008632895.1 Mastomys coucha | reverse complement strand
GGGGGACCACACACGTGTCCACTTACAGCAAGAACAACACCCATCTCTTCAATAGACAAAGACACACCGCATGGGTGCACAAGTGGACACCCAAAACATGACATTGCACCTGTGGACACCCAAAACATGACATTGTGGACACACAACACAGAAACCCAATACAGAGTGCAGTTCCGGCCCCTGCCCTTCACTTACGCTTAGTAAGCAATCCAAAATATGTGTGCTTGAAACAACTCCCAAAACCTAAGGCTTTTGAAAATGCCACCGAGAGCCATTTGATGGTATCTTTGAGGGTCCGAGCAACCTATGCAGAGAAAGAGTATCCATGGCAAGCAGCCAGAGTCCGTGCCTTCCCCTAGCTCCTGCTCCCCTTCCAGAGGAGACGGAACTCGAGCCATCAGGCAACCACTATGCAGAACCAGAAGGCAAACACGGCCGTGGCCGTGTGAGGACAGATGGGCAGTGTTTGGCTGGATCCTGGCAGACACGGGCACGCCCCTCCACATGCCCCTACTCAAGTGATGGCAGCTGAGGTGACAGCTAGGGTGAGCAGAGGAGAGGGGCCTGACTTGACAGGGAGGGAGAGTAGGCAAATGAGACACTTGATTAATGCTCAACAGTGGCTACCCAGCCTAGATGCCCAGCCAAGTATGTTCCTGGCCCTTGGGACATGGGACACCCAAAGGAGAAGGACTCTGCCTGGACACAGATGGCTTCTCCTGAGTCCTCCTGACTTACTCTGCTTCACATCCTCTTTTCACTGCGGTCCACATAACCACACCAATCACCTTGTAAGAGTGGCTCCCGTTAGTCCTACTGACAATAGGAGCAAGATGTGGCCAGCCCCATCCCTATCAAAGCCATGCCATCTATGAAGAGCATGGGTTCTGCGGGTCTTGGGGATTCATGCCCTATGACCTGTGGATCGCCTGTTCCTAAGGAAGCCAAAGGACAGTAGCCATGTGCTTCAAAGGGCCTTTCTGTCCTGCCCAGTCCCCAAGCCTGCCCAGGTCTGACTCCAATGGAAAATGTCAGCTGGCTCCAGACCCTTTGCCAACAGTGAGCCCCGGCCATGAGTAGGCAGGCCAGGCCTAGGTCAGCCCATTCCAAGCTGCAGGCTACAGCTCGGGTCCCTGACACTGTCCCAGTAAGCTCCAGATTATGTGTCTTCTAGGACCTTCTATCTGTCGCTTGGCCTTCCAGGCCCAGATGAAATTCATTTCCTTTACAGAGAATCAATAATCTACATTTCCTACATCTTTACCTCTTTTTTTTTAAATTTTTAAATTAGAAATTACTATCCCCATGTCCAGAGTCTGAAAGAGGAAAGCCGCCAGCCACCAGCCCTGGTTTCTAAGTGGTTTCAGCCACCGCTCTTGTTCTTGCTTGGACTCCTCCCAGGCCCCCTCCAGCCCAATATACTCCGCAGATGGAGGGGGCCTATGTCCAGTATCCTGCCTTATAGGGAAGGTCACAGGGCATCAAGGTGGGGACTCTGAGGCCACACACTTTGTTTGTTTGTTTGTTTGTTTTGAGACAGAGTTTCTCTGTGTAGCCCTGGCTGTCCTGGAACTCACTCTGTAGACCAGGCTGGCCTCGAATTCAGAAATCCGCCTGCCTCTGCCTCCCAAGTGCTGGGATTAAAGGCGTGTGCCGCCACCGCCCGAGGCCATACACTTTGTAGAAGAGCCTAGTTCCATTTCCAAGGAATGGTTCCCCTTTGGGTCCACTGTCACATTGGCCATCTTGCTCCTGAGACCGTCGAGCCAGGCAGTCCAAAAGACAGGAGACCAAGCAAGCAGGAGCCTTGTCACTGAGCAGCAATAGGATGCCAGCCAGCCGTCTTGCTTCCCCTCCTTCCCCTCCCTGTTTGTGGATCTGCCAGAAATTCATTCTCCTCTCTTGGAGAACCAGGTCAGGCTCTGTGGGGGCTATCACTAGCACACCTGTGTGCTTAGGCACAAGCTGGCACAAGCACACACCCACAGATCTAAGGGACACTCACAAGCGCAGACCCTTGTGTATACACACAGGGCACCCGAACATCTTTCACGAGCTACCTCCAGGACCCACAAACTGTCTCCCCAATTGTCTAAGTGGGATTTGCCTTGGTACCTGCGAATGGTACATTTCTGATACCCAGGACCTCGCACCCCACCCAGGGGCTGCTCCATAACCTGTAAGACGACAAGGCCACCTTGCGGGGAAAGTCAGATATGTGACCTTCCAGCTTTCCCTACCTCTTTCTCCAGTCACAGTGACAAACACCCAGCTACCACTCCTACACACACGCACACACACAGTCCCAGAGCCCACCAAAGAGTGACAGGACAGGACATGACTAAACCCTCTTTCCCCATGTCTCTCCACTCCAACCTCCCAAGTGGTCCCCAGGCTCGGGTGGGTGAAACCCCAGACATCAACTGGGGCCTTACCGTGGAGAGTGTTCCTTGTGATCTGTCCCCCCATCTCAGGCCGCTGGCAGCTTGGCCACCTCCGTTTGGCCGGCCAGCCTTGTCACTGAGCAGCCCTGGCCGCCAGTTCCCCTCCTCCTTCCCCCGTGTCCTCCCCCGAGGCCAGCCGGCATGGCAGGGCCAGGCGGCCCCTTTTGCACCCCCACGCTCCCTCTCCCTCCTGCATGGACACGCCTGCCCGCCAGCCAGCCGGCCACACACGCACACCCCCTGGTTGTGCTTGCGGCCTCCAGCTCCCACCCACTGGGAGCCTCCCCCACCTCCGTGCTGGTTCAGGCAAAGGGATCTGTCATGTTTATTTACATAAGGAGGAGGAGACTGGAGACTTCCTGAAATAGCCAAGCTCCAGAAAGCGCTGGAGATGCCCCAGCAGAGTACGCACCATACACAGACAGACACACCACTCACTGTCCCATGGACATACACACCACACCTCCCCAGGCCAACAGCCAAGAGCCATTCAATCTTCGGGGGGGGGGGGACATCTTGCCACTCCATAAGTTAAGGGAAGAAGCAGGGTGCGATGGGAACAATATTGACTGTATCCCTGTCCTCAGGGTACCACAGTCAAGCTAGGGAGCTTAAGTGAAAAAACTCATAGCATTTCTATCTTCTTCCAGTCTCTGCCTTAATACTTGGCTAGGAATTAACTCCATCTGTCCTCAAAGGCTGACTGACCTCTGACCTCAGCATCAACAGGTACCACCGGCACCCCCTACAAGGCCAGCAGTCTATGAAAAGAGAGCTAACCAGAGGTAACAGGACTGGGACACAGGTAGTGTGCCAGAATCCAGGCTTTTATCCCCAAGCCAAGTTGTCTTTTTAACCACACACACTCACACACTTGCACAGCCACACACACTCACACACTTGCACAGCCACACTAACCCACACAGAATGTCTGCATCGTGCCACATGTCTACGAACACAGACACACGTGCTTGTGCACACGAACACGCGTGCACATACACACTCCTAAGCACCAGCCACTGTGCCTACCTACCCTTCTCCTGCCCCAAATACTACATTCATTCTAGCAAAGCCGTTCACTGAGGCTCACAGTGCAGGGGACAATGCAGAGACAGCCATGACTTATCCAGGACCAGACTATGTGCCCCAGGTCCTTCTGAGCAGAGCTCGCCAACCTAATGTACCTAAACCCACAGTTATGAGCATCTAGGACAAGTCAAACATTAACTTACATACTGAGAATGAGACATGATGCACAATAGGCAGGTCCTAGCTCTCATGGAGCTGGAGAAGCAGACATTTCTCAATCAGCCACAATGCAGAACATAGCAACGCTTTTCTTTTTTTTTTTTTTAACGATGTATTTTATTTATTTTATATATATGAGTACACTGTAGCTGTACAGATGGCCACGAGTCATCATATGGCTGCTGGGAATTAAACTCAGGACCCCACTTGCTCTGGCCTCACTCGGCAGCTGTCTTCATATGAACCAGAGGGGGCGTCAGATCTCATTACGGATGGTTGTGAGCCACCATGTGGTTGCTGGGATCCGAACTCAGGACCTTCGGAAGAGCAGTCAGTGCTCTAACCCGCTGAGCCATCTCGCCAGCCTAGCAACACTTCTTAAAAGCTGTTCTGAAACCAAGGATTCAGGTTCTAGTGAGCTTGAGACAGGTTTCCCTGAAAACCCAGAGCAGGGCAAGGTTTGGAGATCGATGTACCATGGAGGTGGATCAGGAAACAGTGCTACAGAGAACAGACACACATGTGTATAGGTCCACAGACTATCAAGAGCCCAGCATATCTCCGAAGCAAGGCTGGTGTGGATAGAACCATATCAGTAGGAGAGCCATATGGAAATTTGCTTTTGGCAAGACTAAATGGACCAGGGAATGTCACAAAGGCATGGAGGAGCAAAATGAAGACCAGGCTATTTCCCTGAGAGCACTGGGGAGCCCTGGCAGGGTTCAGCAAGGAGGCAACAAGACCAGACACACATTTCTAAAAGGTCACTCTGCCATCTGGTGTGGGGCACTCGTGGGAAGAGACAAGGGCCAGGACAGAGAGCGGCAGCATCCGGAAGGATGGGGGCCAGCACCTGGCTTGTCCTCACTCCCCCTCAGGCCTCACATCAGGCCTGGAAGAGGAGGTCCTTGGAAAATGGTTCACAGTAGAACAGGGTTCATGCAGCAGGATTGGGGCTAGCATGGTGAAGGAGTCGGGGAGCTTTTCATTTGGCTAGTAGGAAGAAAAATGAGATAGAAGCTAGGATGGTGTCACACAGCAGCAATTCCAACACCCAGGAAATGAAGGCTGGGCTATCATGAGCTTGAGGCCAACCTGAGCTAAAGATCGAGAAAGCTGTTTGGTGAGGTAGGTGGGGAAAAATGGAGAATTAGGGACCACCAAGGTAGCTCCAGGCCTTCTAGAACAGTCCCACAGAACAAAAGGGTGCCCCAACCTGGATCTTGTTTCGTACAATCTGCTCCTCTGTTTTCAGAAAGAAGTGCCGCTGTCCTGTAGCCTTCCCCAGAGCAGTGTCTTTAGGGGAGGCGCCTCCCCACTTCTTCAGGGTGGAACAGGCAATGCATCCCTACTAGTTATTATTCACTGGGGTACCACACAAGCCTCTATTTAATCAAAGGGATGAGCCAAGAAGTGCCTGCTCATTCACTGAGCAAGCCTCCCTGTGCTCCACCATGAAAGACTCGACCCTCACCCCTCAGAAGCCAATGGACAGGCAGACAGGGCATGGAATCGGGGAAACACTTCTAGATCGTGGTGTGAGCCACGCTGGCGTTGGGGAAGGGGCTTCTGTGGCCGTAGGCAAGTAGCTCAGTGTCTCCACAAGCACACTGAGCAGAGGCTGTGGATGGGGAAGGACAAGCTGCATCTGGGGTACAGAGCATCTTCCACAGGCTCACATGCTTGACTGAGCGAGCACCTGTCCCAGCTAGGAGAGCTACACCGGAAGAAGGTTCTAGAGCCTTTAAGGAAGTGAAACCTTGCTGGAGGAAGTGAGTGACTGGGAGCTGGCCTTTGAGATTTCATAGCCCAGTCCTGCTTCCTGTCCACCCTCCACTTCCTGACTGAAGAGGCCCATGTGATCAGCCACCAGGCGCTTCTGCAGCTCTATCTTCCCACCAGGATGGGCTCACTGAACTGTAAGAAAATAACATTTCATTGTTTACATGCACATGGTACCCCAACATACATATAGGCAAAATACGCATACACATAAAAAATAACCATTAAATCACTTTCTGTCCAGTATTTTGTCCCAACAAGGAGAGTAACTAATCCACAAGTCTGTGGGTAAACCAACAAAGGCAACTAATGGTGTTTCTATTGGCTCAGTGCATACATACCCTGTGCTAGGCAGAGAGCTAACCTCAGCTAACTCCACAGCATCCCTTCTGGAGTGAGTGTGCACCCTCCCTCTGCAGGACATGAAACTGCGGCTCAAAGCAGCCATACCGAAGGCAGATGTGGTCTGCCTTCTCTCCCCGAGGAGTAGCAACTGTTCTCTGGCCACATCTGGGGAATGTCAGTCCCCTGGGTTCTTTAAGCCCATTAGCCTGTCAAGACCCTCCTTGTGGAGAGCCAGTTTTCTTTAAGGATGTGGCCACTGATGAGATTGCTGGGCTCTCCTGCAGCCCCGACCCAGGCATGTGGGCAACAGGAACTGGACTTAGTGGATTAGAAAATCAGACTGGAAAGCAGGAGAAGGTGTGTTGCTGGGGGGTTTGGAGGGAGGTATCCAGGACAGTGCCATGTGGAAATTGAGGGTAGATATGGCAAGATGTCTACATATATGAAATTGCCAAAGAATAATTATAAATACTCTAGGAGGCTGGAGAGATGGTTCAGCATGAAAAGCCCTGGCTGCTCTTCCCGAGGACCTGTGTTCAATAGCCAGCATCCACATGGCAGCTCACAAATACCTTTAACTCCAGTTCCAGGGGATCCTACACTCCCTTTGTGGCTTCTGTAAGAGCCAGGCATGCACATGGTACACCAATATACATGTAGGCAAAATACTCATATACATAAAAAATAATAACAATAGCCAGGTGGTGGTGGCACATGCCTTTAATCCCAGGATTCAGGAGGCAGAAACAAGCAGATCTCTGAGTTCCAGACCAGCTTGGTTTACAGAGCAACTGCCAGGACAGCCAGGACTACACAGAGAAATCCTCCATATATATATGTATATATATGTGTGTGTGTGTGTGTGTGTATGTGTATATATATATATATATATACACATATATATTACACATTACGTGTGTATGAGCACCCACATATTCAAACACAAATGTAAAATTTTTAAAAAATTAAATAGACTTTTGATAAAAGAGAATAAGTTTAACTCAAACAAAAAACAAAAACAAACAAAAAATCAAAACAAAAATAACTAAGACCCTGTGCGGCCAACCTTACTCTTTGTGTCCCCAGTCTCCCCATCCTCACTGGCTCTCATGGTAGGGTGCTCAGATAAACTTTTTCTTCACCTCATCCCCTCTCATCCATGTTTCCCATAGCCTGGCATCTCCGCCTCTGTCTAAAGCCACCCTCTCAGACCTGAAAGTCAAAAGCAGAGCCCGTGGAAACATTGCAAAGGAAACAAGCAATTCCCAGGCAGCAGCTCGGACTGAGGGGAAGGCGCCTCCAGAGGACACTGGGCCCAGTCCTGCCCTGAGGTGGGCAGAGGAGGCAGGAGCCCACCTCACAGGTGCAGCAAAGGAGGCTCAGAAAAGCAGGGCCTTTCCCAAGGCATGCTGGGTAAGGACTTGGACTCAGAGTGGCCGGCAGGCAAACAGAGTGAGTGTGCAGGTTAACAGGCTAAACCGGCAGAAGGAAGGCTAGATATGTTCTCATTCATGAGACCGGGGAAATGGCTGGGGTGTGGAGAAGTCAGAGAGAGGATGTGCTCCAGCAGTGGGAAGGCAGCTCCTTATGTTTGAGGTTTTGTTTTGGTTTGTTTTCCGTCAAGAACAAAGGATAATTTGATTGAGGTGATGAGTCATCTGGTATTTAAGGCTTAATGCCGACCTGGCAGGGCTACCCTCCCTACCCTGACCAATTAGGCTAGAGCTAGAGAATGAGGAGCTTGGAAGGCTGTCCCCAAACTCCATCTATATCTGGACCCAAGAAAAACGCAGGTCGCTAGCTAGAGTTTGAAAGAGAGTGATGGAGATGAAGCAGAGACACAGGCTACAAGAGCTGCACAGTACAGAGAAACCAGAGCCATGGAGACCAGAGGGTGTCCTCTGGGACAGGTGCCCTAAGCAGTGACAGCTGCCAGCTGCCCAGGATGATGGGAACACAACAGGTGCAGGGCGGGGGTGGAGACTGAAAGAGACTCCGAGCAAACAACCTGGAATTGGATGCCCCTCCTCACTGGCCCAGCCTCAGGCTCACTGCCAGCAGCACCCTCTAAGACCCTCCAAGACACAAACACACCTGCTCACACTCCCCAGCTGCCCGGGATGAAACAGAGGTACCCAGATCCCCATTCCCAGGAAAGCATGTGTCAACTGGAAGCCACAGACAGGCATAGAACCCCCATCTTTGTGAGTGGCCAGGAACAACGGATGGATGGACCCACCCCAACCACATGGAGATTGGGAGCTCTAGCCCAGCAGCCATACAAGTTGGCTCTGCCATCACGTGACGAAGCACAGAACTTCTCTGAGGTTCTGGGGTCCTCTAATGGGGACAAGACATGGCAGTGGTACTCATAGAAGCAAGAGACACAACCCCCACAAGGCAAGCTGCCTGGCCACTGTCAGGAATGCAGGAGGAACTGGAGGATCAAAGGCCCCTTCGTCCCCCAGGGAAAGGAGTGACCTAGGATGCTGGGTGTGAGCACAGACTGTGTTCCTCCAGGGAAGCACCATTTCCTGTCACGGACATTTACTCAGCCCTACACGTCGTACCTCACCAGACAAGGCTCTAAGCTTTACATGTGTACTTTTACACGCCTGCTATATATGCAAAGGCCATGTGAGAGGGCTGGCTAGCAGCCAGTTCAGCTAAGAAAGGAGATTAAGCATTGTCCCTTGTCACCTGGTCAGTGCTCTGGTTCTGGTCAGAGTGGAATGGATTTTAAACTGGAAGCCAGCCCTTGTCTCTGTCGCAAGTGATAAATCATCAGTCAGAGTTGGTACAATCTGTGTACACCATAACCTTTCTGGTTAAGGTAAGGAAAGGAAGACAATGAGATATTCATGGGGGGAGAGAAAGGGGGGAGGATACCAGAGTGATGCAGGAGACAGGACATATGTGCTGGAACAGACCCCGTGTGCCTGAGAGGCAGACCTGCACCTGACTGAGCCCTGCTGGCCTGCTGGATTATAAGCAAAGCGGGCAGCTGATGTTGGGAGGATAAAGATCCCCTTTGCAGGGAGGAACCTTCCCCCACCCCTCTCCCCATACTGTCACATGCTCATACACGCATACACACAGCACCCCAAATCTGAGGATACTCCCTGGGTCTCCTACAGCCTGTGTGCCTTCCTCCAAGCTGCCTGCTTTGTCCTTCTTGTCCCTCCACGGTCTGGTTTGCAGAGGATAGCAGAGTTCAGAGCCAGCTGAACCAGCTCTCCACTTGCTCCTGTATCCCCCATCATCTCTTTCTCCAACCCTCTCCCCAAGACAGTGGGCATCAGCAGGTACAACAGTATGGTGGCCCAGGACCCACAAGGGCTGTGACTCTAGGATCATACACTCCCAGGAAAGCCACTGGCAGCTAAATGCCAGCAGTCTGCAACCACTGAGGAGTCTGTGGTGGGGGCAGAGGGACAAGTCACAGAAGAGAAGGTGTTGACATGGAGCTCTTAAGTGGTTCCGACTACATAGTCTCAAACTTCAGGTAGCCATTTTCTCTTCTGAAAAATGGGCTGAGAAGGACAATGTCTACCTGTCAGAGCAAAGGAGGAAGAAGTGGGGCCCCTAATGCAGCACGCCTAGAACAGTCTGGAAAGCCCAAGAAGTGTGGTCTAGATGAGCCTCCGTCCTAACGCTACATAAAGGCCCTATTATGCCCCCATCTTACCAATGAGGAATCACAGACACAGAGTGGGAAACAGCAGAGACTTTGAACTCATGGCCATCTGCCCAAACACTTTGGCCTTCCCCCTTCCTATCCACTGGAGGCTCTCCTGAAGGGCTTGTATACCCCCTAGTACCTGCCCTCATATAAAAATAAAACAGGAATCAAGATAAGTGAATACCAGTAGTGGCTAGCTTTTGTTGTCAACTTAGCAGGGTTTAGAGTCGCCGTGGAAACAAATCTTTGGGCCTGTCTATGAGGGATTTTCCAGATTAGATTAATTGTAGTGAGAAGACCCATTCCAAATAGGGCAGTACCACTCCACAGGCTGGGATCTCAGATTTGTTAAACCTTAGAAAGCAAGCTGAGCACATTTGTCTCTGCGTCTTGACTGTGGATACAATGTGAATCAATGTGGATACAATGTGAATCAATGTGGATACAATGTGATACAATGTGGATACAATGCAATACAATGTGTTGATACAAAAACCAACCACCCTTTTGCTCCCCTTACTGTAACTTCAGTGGCCTGAGACAGCATCCCTTGCAACAGTTACAATTTAGAGTTGTAAACCGGAATAAATTACTCCTTCCTTAGGTTGCTTTTTGTCACAGCAATAAGACATGTAACCAATACGTTAACTAAGAAAACTACATCTGCCACTGTCATCTTTAAATGCCTGCTCTAGGTCCAGGAGAGGCCACCACTGGGAACTTGGCATCCTCAGTGAGGACACTGAGGGCTTGGGGACATGGAACACTTGGTGCAGGTTACACAGGTACAACGCAGCTAAACTAAGATTAAGACAGAACTCAAGCCAGGCATGAAGGCACAAGCCTTTAGTCCCAGCACTCAGGAGGCAGAGGCCTCTTAAAACCTCACTTTTCTCATCTGTCCAATGGGACTAGTCCTCCTATGGTTCCTATGAAGGTGAATGAGTCCATGGGAGCTGGAAGGCTTTGTGCCCATTGACACCCGAGAGTCACCTGCTTAGTCCCCAGTCAACCTGCCTCCTGCAATCATCCTGACTGCAACACTTACTGGCACTTTTGTTGCTTTCCTAGGGTTGGCAGGTTGGTCTTTCTGTCTGTCAGAGCTTTTGGTGGTTCCTGAGCACCTCAGGAGAAGCTTGGTCCCTCTGGGAAGCATTCAGAACTCTCTAAACTGACCCCAACCCATGGATCTGGCTTCATTCCCAGGATATCCACCCTCCCACCAAAGTACTCCACGCACGTGAGCCATGAGCCCTGCCCATCCGAGGCAGAGCTGCCCATGCAGGCAGGCTAGTCCAGCAGGGACTTCGCCATTCTTGGAACAACATGGGTGCTCAGCATCTAACATGGTGGTTGGTACCCATGGTTCTGCCGAGAGTATTTTATACAAGTGAGAGGAAAACAAAGAGCAGAAGAGAGGCGAGGCTGTGATTGGTGTGTACGGTCCTGGCTATGACTCAACTCTCCTCTCCAGCTTCCTGGAGGTTACCCTCGCCATCTCCGTACCCACTGTGGCCCCTTTGGACCCAAAAGTGACAAATCAACTGACCTATTATCTCATAGCCCAAGGGGTTCCCTTGACATGTTGGCAGCCCAGCCTGGGCCTGACTAAGAAATAGCCAAGAAGCTAAGCACCCACTGTGTCCTGTACACTGAGGGAGCTGACCACACAGCCTTGTCCAACCATCTTTCCCATAGGCAGCAGAGGCATGTGTGCCAGCCTCCTCCGCCCACTGCAGGACTCCAGGGAAGAGCCTTGCACCTACCACCTTTCTCAGGTTCTCCTGATTAAAGCAGCAGTGGGAGGAGCACCTCCAGCCCGTCTGCAGTGGCAGGAGCACCTCCAGCCCGTCTGCATGAACCATTTATAGCAGCTTGCTCAAGCCCACATCTGAGAAGAAAAAAGGCCCACTGTGATTGCCTGTGGCTTCCCAGTCTGTCTTTTTCTCCCCCTCTTTTTCTCATTTAATGATAAGAAGCTGAGCTCAGTATAAATCTCTCCCCTGCTTATTCCTGGCCGGAGGCAGGTTGACTGGGGACTAAGCAGGTGACTCTCGGGTGTCAATGGGCACAAAGCCTGCCAGCTCCCATGGACTCATTCACCTTCATAGGAACCATAGGAGGGCTAGTCCCATTGGACAGATGAGAAAAGTGAGGTTTTAAGAGGTTTGGTGACTTGTTTAAGCCACATTTTTCCAGCAAGGCCATCAAGGACATGGTGGCTGACTCTCGACATCTGTACTGGACCAAGACGGCACTGATACTCAAGCCTGCCGCCCCATCAGCATCACCTTCTGAAATTAGAGAGTGGCTAATATCCACACCCTATCCAGACTGATGAACAACTTCTTTTCTTTTCTTTTCTTTTTGCTGAAATATGATAAAATACAAAAATTAATTATTTTTTATTGATTTAAGTTTTTGCATTATGAGAAAAGATACATAATTTCAATTTATCTGAATTTGTTAACATTTAAAAACATATTTTAAGTAAATAGAATTACATCACATTCTTCTTTCCCTGATGAACAATTTCTGAGAAAGAAGTCAAGCAGGGGTAGTTTGGAAATCTGTTTCTCTGGGGTTGGAGATTGAACTCAGGGCCTGGCATATGTTAGACAGGACTCTAATGATCCACATTCCTAGTCTTTGGTTTTGGAAGACAGGCTCTCAGCATGTTGTCCAAGCTGGCGCTGAACCCATTATGTAGTCCAGGATGGCTTTAAACTCAAGGTCCTCTTGCTTCAGCACAGGCCCCAGGCCCTGCCCCCACTTCCACCCCAACCCTGCTCTCACCCCCATCCCAGGTGCTGGGATTAAACACGAATGCCACATATCTACCTGATGACAGGGTGGTTTCTAGGGCCCTCCAGATAGTTCATGTGCTGCCACCATTGGTTCATGACAGTAATGTTGCCCTATCCCTCTTGCCAGGGACAATGACCACATGACCCACATCTAGCCCATGAGGCGACTGTTGGGTGACATCTTCCACAAACACACTAAATACTTTCCTTGCTCTTCAGAAAAAGGTCCCGGAGAAGTAAGTCTCTTCCCTCCAGAGACTGCGTATTTGGTTGGAATTCTTTTGTTTGCTTGTTTGTTTCTTGTTTTTTGTTTTTCCAAGACAGGGTTTCTCTGTGTAGCCCTGGCTGTCCTGGAACTCACTCTGTAGACCAGGCTGGCCTTGAACTCAGAAATCCACCTGCCTCTGCCTCCCAAGTGCTGGGATTAAAGGTGTGCACCACCACCGCCCAGCTTGGTTAGTATTCTTATGAAGGCCATGACAGATCACTAGACTAGAAGCGAGTCCTTCCAGGAGTGGCAGAGCTGCCCTGGTTCACTTAAAATTTTCCCACTCCAGATACCCTGTTTGTGTCAGGAATTCCCACCCCTCACTGGTAAAACCAGTCCAGAGCAGAGTTTGTTACTTTCAACAGACAGCCTGCTATGGTTGCTGAGAATAAGGTAGACAGACAGACAGACAGACAGACAGACAGACAGAGAAATAGATACACATAAAGAACTCTAAAAAATCAACAATAAGAAAACAGCCCCATAAGACATCATGGCCACAGAATTAGACACTTCACCGAAGTACACCTTGAATGGCATTTTAAAAAGCACATGGAAAATGCTCGATATAATTAATGACTAGGGAAATGCACATTCAAACTAGAATAAGGTACTGTACATCTGTCAGAAAGGTTAAAGTTAACAAGTATTGGTGAAGAAACAGAGAGTCAGAACTCACACTATCTTATGCACTGCTAGTGAACATGTAAAACGGTTGAACTAATGTAGACAATATTTAGGACCTTTAGTTAAAAGTTAAACACACTCAGGAATGACAAGATGGTCAGAGGGTGACCATGCTAGCCTGGTGACCTGAGCTCAGTCCCAGGAACACACAGCTGAGAATCCCCTCCCCTCTTCTTCATCTCCTCCCCCCTCCCACCCCACATTTTCAATTTTGTAGAAGTTAAACATACGGAGGGCTGAACTGAAGAGATGGCTCAGCAGTTAAGAGCACTGTCTGCTTTTCCAGAGGACCCGCATGGCAGTAACTGTCTGTAACTCTCTTGGGGATCTGACACCCTCACACAGACACACACAAGCAAAGCACCGATGCACATATAATAAAAGTAAAATATTTTTAAAAAGAAGTTAAATGCCAGGCAGTGGTGGTGCACGCCTTTAATCCCAGCACTTGGGAGGCAGAGGCAGGCGGATTTCTGAGTTCAAGGCCAGCTTGGTCTACAGAGTGAGTTCCAGGACAGCCGGGGCTACACAGAGAAACCCTGTCTGGAAAAACCAAAGAAGAAGGAGGAGGAGGAAGAGGAGGAGGAGGAGGAGAAGTAGTAGTTAAACGTACTTGGTTAAGGGCTCACCTAGCATTCAATGCCCAGCACACTGCACATCCCTCGCTCAGCCAGCATAAACCAGCCTGAGAGTTCAGAGCTGGAATCCTGGGATTCCACCTGGAAGGTGGAAAGAGGAAGATCAGAAGTTCAAGGGCAGGGGCCCGTGGGTAAAATGTCCTTGCTGAGCAACTGAAACCTACAAAAAGGTGGAAGCAATGCAAATGCCCATCGGACCAGATGGGCTGTAGAATCAGCTGCATCCATTCATGAAATACTCAGCGATAAAAGGCTCCAGGCTGTTGTTACACATCCCAGCGTAGTAGATGGATCCGAGGCAACTGTAGTGAGTGGAAGAAGCTGGAGGGGAAGAGAGCATCCAATAGGATTGCAGTTATAGTTAACTCTAAAAATGCCAACCAAACTACAGTAAGAGGAAGCAAATCCTGAATATGGAGGATGGGAGCAGGAAGGATAGGACCAGCAATGGGAGTTAAGGAGAAAACCCCTAAAGACACAAGGACACTTGTGACAGTGACAGAGATCAAATTGTACAGATATGTGCCATGTATCATATGTCAGTTAGACTTCAATAAAACTGCATTAAAAACCCATCAAGGCATTTGAGGTGATGAGATGGGGTAAGGAAAGAAAGTTGTCTCTATAAAAACTAAGCTGAATCAGAATTCCTCAAAAAAAAATTAAAAATAGAGTTATCGTATGAGCTAACACTGCCACTTTGGGAAAGAAGCCCACAAGGATGCCGATAACTACGTGCACACCCGTGTTCATAGCAGCATTACAATGTGGGGTAAACCCAAGTGCGTGTTGATAGGCTGTAGGGAGTGGAGGCACCCCTGTACTTGTGAACATTCATGACGTGGGCAAGGAGACCTCAGACCCATGGCAAGGTCTTCCCCTGATCCGAGCATGGATGCTGATAATCTCTGCAACAAAGTACCAACCACAGCTTCCTTCAGCCGCTTGCCACTTCTCTCCCACGTGAGCCCCTCCTGAGATTAGCTAACCCATCTCTCACTCAGCTGTATATGGTAAAAGCACAGAGATTCCAGACTGCTGGTCCATCTCCATCAGAGGGCACGCCCACCCGATCACAGCTTTCCTGTGTGGCTTTGTGTCTCCATTCCCTATGCCAGGCAGGTCAGTCTCAAAGCCAGGCGGGTCACAGCAGCAGATGAATGGATAAGCAAAATGTGGTGTATAAATACAATATCACCCCACCTTAAAAAGGAAAGAAGTTGAGCCAGGTGTGGTGGCACATGCCTTTAATCCCAGCACTTGGGAGGCAGAGGCAGGCGGATTTCTGAGTTCGAGGCCAGCCTGGTCTACAGAGTGAGCTCCAGGACAGCCAGGGCTATGCAGAGAAACCCTGTCTCAAAAAACCAAAAAAAAAAAAAAAGGAAAGAAGTTCTGTCAGGCAGGTTGGTGTATTCATTTAATCCCAGCACTTGGGAAGCAGAGGTAGGTGGAACTCTGTGCATTCAAGGCCAACTTGGTTGATACAGTAAGTCAAAGCCATGCAGGGCTACATAGTGAGACCTAGTCAATTAAAAACATTTAAAAAGGGAAGACAGTTCTGATGCAAAGGACATCACAAATGAACCTGGAAGATGCTGTACTAAATAAAGTATATATACATTTATATATGATATGTTATATATTATCATATATTATTATATTGATATATTGGCATATTAAAATATTTGACAATAATATATAATACTATGTGTAATATAATAATATATTAACATATGGTATATATGTAAAATATACCATTTACAAAGGACAAATACCATACAAGTTCATTTATCTAACACAACTAGAATAATCAAGTTCATAGAGGCAAAATATTGAATGGTGATTGCCAGGCTCTTAAGGGCCATGAGAGCCGGGGGCTGCTGATCTAGACTTTCAGATTGGGAAAAATGAGAAAATGGAGATGGAGGTGATGACATTTACATTTAACAGCATTAGACTTTACACTCCAGAGAGGGATTGAGAGGCCAGGAATAGTAGCGCGTGCCTTTAATCCCAGCACTTGGGAGGCAGAGGCAAGCAGATCTCTGAGTTTAAGACCAGCCTGGTCTACAGAGTGAATTCCAGGACAGCTGGAGCCACACAGAGAAACTCTGTCTCAAAACACACCAACCAACAAGACTTTAAGGTTACCCTTGGCAACATTGTAAGTTTAAGACCTTAAGACCAACCCCGCTACACGACACCCTATTACAAAACCACAACAAAATCAAAGTAATACAAGCGAGCAGAAGCACAGGGCTGAGGACATGGCTGGACTAGTAACAGTGGGCGCACCATGGGATCCATGGAAAAGCTGGATACAATTTATCCTCTGATTGTCACATACAGCTATGCATGCCTCCTCACATACAAACATGTATATAAACATACACAGAAATAAGTATCTAAATAAAGTACTAAATAAGCTGAATATTTTGAGAATACTCTGGTCCCTTAAGAAAATACTGTTAAGGCCTAGAGAGTGTTAAACTGGCCCAGGGTTAAGAACATTGTGATTGTAGAGGACCTGGCACCCACATGGAGCTAACAACCCTTTGTAACTCCAGGTCCAAGGGGATCTGATGCCCTCTTCTGGACTCTACAGGTACTGCATGCACATGGTGCCTAGACACACATGCAGATAAAACACCTATACACATAAAAGAAAAAGAAAGAAATCAATATATATATTATATATGTAGTATATGTATAATATGTAGTGTTATTTAAAAACCAAGTGTAATGATGCATACATATAATCCCAGCCTAAGGAGGTAAAGGTAGGAGGATCAGAAGCAGTTCAAAGTCATCCTTGGCTATATAGAACATTTGAGACCTGGTATCCAAAAACAGGGGTAAAGGTGCCATTGAGTCATGGATAGACAAGTGTGCTGGTTAGTATCAATTGTCACCTTGATAGAATTTAGAATTACCTAGGAGACAAATGTCTGGACATGTCTGTGAGGGAAATTCCAGAATGTATTACCTGACCTGAGAAGGTCTACCCTAAATGTGGGCAGTCCTATCCCATGGGCTGGGGAATAAGAAAGAAGAAAGTGGCCGGGCAGTGGTGGTGCACACCTTTCATCCCAGCACTTGGGAGGCAGAGGCAAGCGGATTTCTGAGTTCGAGGCCAGCCTGGTCTACAGAGTGAGTACCAGGACAGCCAGGACTACACAGAGAAACCCTGTCTCGAAAAACCAAAAAAAAAAGAAAAAAAGAAAGTGAGAGAGAGAGAAATAGAGAGAGAGAGAGAGAAAGAAAGAAAGAAAGAAAGAAAGAAAGAAAGAAAGAAAGAAAGAAAGAAGGAAAGAAAGAAATAGAGGAGAAAGTGGGCCCAGGGCCACACACCCCATGCAGGGAACAAGTCCCATATGATCACCAGTCAGGCACCACAGGGCCAGGATGGGGAGCCAGCCTGAGACAACCACCAGCCACCCTGCACAGGCAGGACATAGCACTCCTGAGATGACCCCAGACACCCTGAGACCACAAGTACCTCTAAGGTGAGCAAGTCAATGGTGGAGAAATGGAAGAGAAGGATGTGGGCACAATGACAAGAGGCAGAACTGGAGACTCCAGGGCAGTGAGGAATAGCCTAATGTAGTGAAGTGTAGATGAGATGCCACCTAAGGCCATGCCGAGTTCCTGGCATGTGCTGCCCCCGAGGGCCATGTCTGGGTCCATGGCCCTGCAGCAGTAGGGGTCTGTTACCGATGAAGACCAGGCGGATGTCCCTAGTCTGGGCTGCCGCCCAGGGCCTTGCTGATGTCTGAGGGCTATGCAGAACAGGAGGGCTAGTTCTGAGGGCATAAGATCAGGAGAGCTGGTCCCACCCCATCAATGAACTGCTGGAGCACATGGAGGGTCTGGTCCTGCAGATCCAAAGCTGTAGGATCTCCATGACACAAGACAACAACAGGATATCTAAGAGGAGTCCCAGTGAGGATCCAGTACTGATGGTGTAGCAGAAGCCAAAGGCCTCAGACCAGACCAATGACTCATTGCGATGAACATTTATAAGCAAAGAAATGTTTGGACAAGGCTGGGCAGTAGTGGTGCACGCCTTTAATCCCAGCACTTGGGAGGCAGAGGCAGGCGGATTTCTGAGGTTCAAGGCCAGCCTGGTCTACAGAGTGAGTTCCAGGACAGCCAGGGCTACACAGAGAAACCCTGTCTGGAAAAGCCAAAAAAAAAAAAAAAAAAAAAAGTGTGGACAAAAGGTGTACTGTGGGACACACTGTGACACACTACAGCTTCCACAAGACTTTTTTTTTCTATTGGGGAGGAGGTTGCAAAGGCAGAGGATGGGTGCCAGGGGATAGAGAGATGAGAGGATGGGTGCCAGGGGATAGGGAGATGAGAGGATTGGGGTGCATGATGTGAAATTCACAAAGGATCAATAAAAAGACCTTAAAAAGAAGGAAACGAGCCAAGCACCGGCATTCATCTCTCTGCTTCCTTGACCTTGGAGGCCATGTGACCCGTGGCTCTTGCATCCCTCACTTCTCTGCTTCGATGGACTGTGTACTCTCAGACTGTGAGCCAGAATAAGCCGCTTTGCCAGGCATCTGCATCTTCATTTCCAGGGGGATCAGAAGCCTCCAGGGGTACCTGCACTCAATGCTCACGCCCCGATAACAATAGTCATACACCTTTAAAAAGATCCCCTCATTCCAGGGGAAGAGTCAGGCCCAATCTCACAGAGGCATGAGACTGCCACAGGGCAAGAGAGCTCATGTGCTCTGAAGCATTCAGCCCTGGCACGAACACTCAGGAAGAATAACAGAAGGAGAAGCAGCCAGAGCCCTGATGCATACGCACAAGGAGGCATTGCAACAAGTTCAAAGTCGACCTAGTCTACAAAGTGAGTTCAAGGCCAACCAGGGCTACAAGTCCTATACCAGGAAAGTGACCAACTGCAGAGTGGTATACGAAACTGCTGGCCTTCTCGTTCCCTTACTCACTCCTGGGCACAGCTGTGGAAGCTAGGTGCTTCCTCTGCAGACCACGGTTGGTCGCTTTGTGGAGGGACAGGGCTATAAAGCTCACCTTGTAAAAATTAAACTTCAGAGATGTTTGTTTGTTTCCTTGCTTGTTTGTTTTAAAAGCAACAGGTAGGGGTTAGCGTGGCTCAGTCAAGACGCTGCTTACCTGACAAGCACAAAGACCTGAGTTCGATTTATAGAGCCCACGTAAAAACTGTGAAGATTAATAACAGCACAGTCGTGGAGTCTCAGCACTGGGAAGGTGGAAACGAGTGGATCCCTGGGGCCTCTCTGGTCAGCCAGCCTTGCCTGTTGCCTGTTTGGCAAGTCCCAGGCCAGTGAGAGACCCTGAGGTTGTCCTCTGACCTCCACATGCACATAACAACCATAAAAATAAATCTGAAAAATAATATTGACTTGTAAGGGGGGAGGGAAAATCACCCCATCCCCCAAGCTGCCATTCAAACTATTCCCCAGAGGGAGCCTTGGTGGTGAGCGGGTGGGCGTGTCTACAGATTCCCACAGAGTCACAGGGCGGTGAGCACATTGCATAGCAGATGCCAGGACATGGACCACAGAGTTCTAGCTGTCCGCATCACTGTCTACATCACTGCCTTCTAATGCCCTCAAGCCTTCTCCGTCAGGAGGATTTAAAAGCATAACATCCCTCACCCATAATCCCCAGCTGTGCCCCCCTCCATGGCTTCCCTCTCTCCACAACGCTCTTCACCATCTGACAGCCCATATGGCGCCTTCTCTTCCCCCTGCTACACCCCCTTAATCTGTTTTTCCTCCAAAGAAGGTAGTTATGACACAAGGAATTTGTCCAATGCTATACCCTAATGCCTAGACAGTGCCTAGTATCCAGGAGCCCCAGGATAAATGTTAGCTGGACCAAAGAATGAAGCAAAAGATGGAGTAGGAAGGAGAGGGAAGGAGAAATAGAACACTCACCATCCCAACAGACATATGCTGTGCATACTGCTACAGATTGCTTCTCGGAAAGATTAGCTATTTTTATTTCAAGTGTATGAATGTTTTGCCTACATGTATGTATGTGCACCCTGTGTGTGCCTGCTGTCCATGGAGGCCAGAAAAGGATGTAATGTCCCCTGGAACTGACGGTTACTGACAGTTTTGAGCTACCATCTGGGTACTGGGAACATACCTGGGTCCTCTGCAAGAGCAGCCAGGGCTCTGACCCAATCCTCTGGCCCTCACCTTATATTATTATATTAATGATCCAACAGATGATTTTTCATCTCACTGGCAAGAGCGCTAAGAAATCCTGTGTATGGAAAAGATGGGCCAAGGATGCAGCTCAGTTGGCTGCCCAGCTGGCTAGCGTGCCCAAAGTCATGGATCTGATCCACGAAGGCAAGAGGAGCAGAAGTTCAAGGTTATCCTTGACTACATGAGTCCAGGCTTGTCTAAATCATAGGAGACTTTGTCTTACAAGAAGAAAATGAAGGAAAGATGTGTTCTGTGGATGCCAGGACCATAACAAGAGTATCATTGAGGGGCCAGAGGGATGGCTCCCAGGAAAAGGCACTTACTGCCAAGCCTACAGCTTGGGTTCAATTCCAGAGACCCACGTGGTGGAGAGAACTAACTTCCACAAGGGTCCTCCCCCAAATACATAAGTAAATGTAATATTTTAAATTTTTATAGGTAAAATTTATTTTAAAAAAATCTATCAGTGACAGGTGGTGGTGGCAACATGGTGCGTGCTTTTAATCCCAGCAGTCAGGAGGCAGTGGCAGGCAGATCCCTGGGTTTGAGGCCAGCCTGGTCTACAGAGTGAGATTCACAACAGCCAGGACTACACAAAGAAACCTTGTCTCACAAAGATAAAAATAAAAAAAGGGTGACTCGTGATGGGACCAGTAGAGCACAGACAGACAGACAGACAGACAGACAGACAGACAGACAGACACTGCCTTGCCAGACCATCCTAAGCCCCAGGGCTTGCTTGAAGTTAACTGTTAGCATGGTTCACAGCCCACAGGCGTTAGGCTCAGTGACAGCTCCCAGTATTCCTGACCCGTGGGTTTCCTCACACTTCCTACAAGGAAGCAGGTGCAGGCAGACCATCCGACTGCAAACTGGCTTCTGATTTGACCCATGAGACTCCGTGGGCTTGACTAGAGGGTACCATGACCCCCAAGTACTATCAACTCAGATGAGGTCAGAGACTGGAAACAGCCAACCCCAGGAGCTGAGCAGAGGTGAGCATGCTCACTTAGGGATCCATTCCCTCCCTCAGGCCAGGGTGGGTCAGCAGCCTCAGGACCACCACTCACTTGATTCCAGCCTCAAAGAACCCAGCTTCACAGACCACGCTCAAGAGTCAAGGCATGAACTTAAGGCTTAACTCAGGGTAACTGTGTATAACAGGTACTCATGGGCATGCTCCTCCCATAACCAGTATCAAATGGACTCTAGGATTCTTTTTTGAAAAGCTGATCCCAGCCAGGTACAGTGGTGCACGCCTGAATCCCAGCACTTGGAAGGTAAAGGCAAGAAGATTAGGAATTCAAGGGCGGACTTCAGCTGCAGAGCAAATTTGAGGCTAACCTGGGCTAATAAGATCTTGACTCAAAGCCACAAAGCAGCAGGTTTCAAGGGCTGCGCTTATGTCTGAAGATGGGGCCAAGGCTCTGCCACGTCGGTGAACTTTTTTTTTTTTTTTTGAGACAGGGTTTCTCTGTATAGCCCTGGCTGTCCTGGAACTCACTCTCTAGACCAGGCTGGCCTCGAACTCAGAAATCCACCTGCCTCTGCCTCCTGGCAGAGTTGAACTATTAAATAGCCGGTATCACCAAGCGCATTCACACAGCTATGCAGCCATTACCACCATCTGCCTCCAGACACCAACCCCCCCATTCCTCTCCATCCCTACCCCCTAGAGCCACGGCACATCTTCTGTCTCTATGTGTTTGACTAGTCTAGGAACCTTATGTGAGTGGATCGAAGCAGAATTTGAGGGGCTGGGAAGTGGCTCAGTGGTAGATCTCTTGCTTAGCACATGCAAGGCCATGAGTTGGATCCCCAGCAACAACAAAACCCAGTCAGTATTTGGGTAGCTGTGGTTGCTGGCTGTGGTGCACGTGTGAGACTGCTGGCTTATTTCATCTTGTGTATAGCCAAGGCTCATCAGAACTGTAGCTTAGATCTGAATTTCCTTCCTTCTAAAGCTGGATAGTATTGATTATAAACATTGTGGTGATTTGAATAACAGTGGCCCCATAGATGTGGATGCTTGATCCCCAGGGAGTGGCACTATTTGAAAGGATTAGGAGGTGTGGCTTTGTTGAAGGAAGTGTGTCACTAGGGGTTTTGAGGTTTCAAAAGCCCATGCCAAGCCAAGCCAAGCCAAGCAGTGTGTGTCTGTGTGTGTGTGTCTGTGTGTCTGTGTGTGTGTGTGTGTCTGTGTCTGTGTGTCTGTGTGTCTG